>NW_027488701.1:0-300000 GCF_050948215.1 Halictus rubicundus
GTCACCGACAAAGATTTTGAGACAGTAGGGATTTTTGAAGAACTTTTAGGGCCACTTCGAATGTATCAACCAGTATCCTGTGACCTGCCAACCTCTCTTGTTTGTTGGATACTGAAGCAAGTAGAACAGAGTACGATTAAGGGTCGACACATACAAGACGGGTTTCACCGGGACCGGGAACGGGGCACGTTTTCCCTATGCCATACAGACTTGAGAGGCGCTCAAGATGCTCGCAACAAAGGCCAAGTGCCGCGCACCACGGGGGTTAGCTACCAGAACCCCAGCACCGTTTACTCCCCGCATACCCCTCAGGATCCTATGGTAGAGCCGACCGGGCCCGGCCCGGGGTTTCACGAAATAGGGTCGACCCATACAAGACCGGGACGGGACCGGGGACGTTTGGCCGCTAGATTCGAAACCAGGGTGTAGGGTTTGAGTCGACGGGGCTTCAGTGTTCCAAACTACATTTCTGCTCGCCCCGGTTGGGTCATTATCTCGAGCGTTTGACCATTTCCAGAAGGCCTTTCGGGAGCGCGTTGACAGTTCCCTGCTGTGCATGGCACGAAAAAAATGTTTTTAGGGCCTTCACGGTTCCTTAGGTAAACTATCGGTATCTCCCCTTTACAATACCATGGAAATAGGAAACCTTCCTACCTCTTGGTGAAACATCATACATCCTTGTATTGTATGTAAATGATACATACATATATTGTAAAAACGAGAATAGTTGTTACTTTTTTTTAAGGAAATATCCACATTAGGAAGGGGATCATTCCATGTGAATTCGATCATTTTTTGGGGACTATGTCTCGAATTTTGATGACATTGAAGTATGTTGTGGTCCAAGAGAAAATGGGAGGCGGCGGTTGAGCCGGGTTATCACAAAAGACTGCTGTTCTCAAATAATTTATTTTTTCCTTGGTGAATGTCATTTCTTAATTAAAAAATATTAGAAATATCTTTGTTTTGCAAATTTTACCACTGGTTCAAGTGTAAAAAAATTTGAATAAATATGGCTGTATTTTACGTTTCTTCGTGTTTCTCTTTGAAATTTCGTTTTGTAATTCGCGGAGCCGCAAAACTATTTATTGTACTATTCATTATTTTAGGTTCATAAAATTGCTGGATATTCTTTAGACATTCTGAAGTAAGGGTCGCTAGCGAAAAAATGTATGTATATGGAAAACTCCTAAATTCTTGTCCATGATGGCCTAAACATGGTTAGATGGAAGGTTCCCTGGCAGGAATGCGATGGCGTATCTATATCTTGTCCAATGAGACGAGACAGTAGACGTAAACATAGGCGCTCGAGTGCGACAGAGTTGAAGTTACCCTTACAAGACAATTAGCAAAGGACGCACGCTGGGTGCTTCACTGCCTTGGTCTCGTTGGACAGAGCATAGGTACGAATGCGCGGCCGATTGGATCAGAGTGCAAGGGACAGGCCTCGTTTCACGCGTACTTTTGGCTACAGTCGAGATATTGGCTACAGCGGTCACACATACTATGTAGCGGGTGACGTCGAAGCCAAAACAATGGGACTACGGGCGCAGCTGTGGGGGGGATAGGCATACCTAACGGTGGGCTTCTCAAGAATGGTGACACTTTAAAAATGGCGAAATTAAAATTATTTGAAGTGAACGCTGCACCGCGATACATAGCCTAGCAGCACGGTTGGCGCACGGTAGAAGCAGAGCCCGGGAGGCTGTTAGGCCTATGGCCTCCCGGGCCCGGGTTCACTTGAAATAATTTATTTCGTCAATTTTGAAGTATCCACTTACTTAAAAACAGGTCTGTAGAGGGGACACTTGGGGCTATAACCTCATTTTTTAAAATAATACAACGTTTATAATGTTCTTTAAACATTCTGAAGTGGGGGTCGGCAGAGTTTGTCCTAAAATTGAAACTTTCACGTAGTAACGAGAAAGAAAACAGGAAAAGAGGTCCGTATTTTATTGGGGTATTGTGCAGTCGGAGTGTACAGGAAAGGTGAATACCATCATTAGCACAGAGGACATTGGTTTTTCCAAACCTGTCGGAGAATAGCGGTCGATCAGTCGTGCACTTATAATTGACTACCTGAATCGCCGAACGTCGCGTCCTTACCTGGTTTTACCTGATTGAAACCTTGGAGGCTCCATAAATTAAAAACCAAAATTTCAAAGAGGCAGCATCGAAGTACTGCTCTGTAACTATTATATTAAAAGAACCGTGATAATATAATGAAAAAAGGGTGACACGTATTTTTACGCGTCTGTAAAACCAACAATTTTTAAAACATTGAAAATCCATTGAGATTCGATTGATAGGTCATCATCATCGGTGAAGTAGTTTTTAAAATAATACAACATTTATAATGTTTTTCTCCCTTCGCCACGGCGACCGGGATCGCTGAGTATTCTTCGCAAGAATATTTCGTGAAACCCCGGGCCGGGCCCGGTCGGCTCTACCATAGGATCCTCAGGGGTATGCGGGGAGTAAACGGTGCTGGGGTTCTGGTAGCTAACCCCCGTGGTGCGCGGCACTTGACCTTTGTTGCGAGCATCTTGAGCGCCTCTCAAGTCTGTATGGCATAGGGAAAACGTGCCCCGTTCCCGGTCCCGGTGAGACCCGTCTTGTATGGGTCGACCCTTATGGCGGTTTCCTGTTGCGCGGTTCGTGCGTTTTCCTTCGCGAATCTGTTCCACGTTTAATCATTTTGAGGGTTTTTCTCTCTCTCTCTTTGGTTACCAGCCACTGTCGTGCTGCACTTCTCGCGGAAATAGATTTTCAAACAATCAACAGGTGGTAGGTACGCCGCGTCTGATGAAATAGGTATCGATTAGAAAGAAATAGGCGAAACGGCGGCGGATGTAGGACGGAAATATTTTATGGACCTTGTTTCTTTATACACAATTGCGACAATGTTGTAAAAATAATCAACAAGGTGTGTACCAATTAAAATCAATTTTTTAAGAGCTCACAATAAAGGGGAAGGATGAGCCTGTGTAATACGGAAATCAGTTTTTCGGCCATATTTGTATTTATACAATTGCAAGGATTTTTTTAAATGTACAATAAAGTGTACTCTTTGCAATAATACCAGAATTAAATCGATTAATTTATCAGCCATATTTATTTCCGTAGAATATCGAGAATTTTTCTAATCAGTCACCACAAGGTAGTCCGTTTCTACTAGTACAACCCTTAATCTCTTAACTTAAAAGCCCGAGAATACTCGTGTATTATACACGCTA
The DNA here is from genome assembly GCF_050948215.1 of Halictus rubicundus. Lineage (NCBI taxonomy): Eukaryota > Metazoa > Arthropoda > Insecta > Hymenoptera > Halictidae > Halictus > Halictus rubicundus. The sequence goes on from NW_027488701.1 coordinate 3,237, forward strand.
TTACAAAATAATTGTTAAGTTAATGTTCGAGTACTTAATGTTCGAAACTGAATTATAACTATTCAGAGACTATATCAATATTTTCCCCTATTGTTTGCCTGTAGGAAGTTCCGAAATAAAAGAGAGGAAATGATTGAGAAATTATTTTGTTTAATTAGAAAATTTTAGAGAAACCAGAAGATTCGAGAGACGGGTCTGGCGAGCTCGCGAGTTGTAATTTGCTCGTCCGACCGCGTCGATCAATATCGTTCGGCTATCGAGTTTTCGCTATCGATACAGGTACTTTAAACCGTTCAGAAGGTACAAGCCGCCATGTAGACTATTCCAAGGGTGCCAAGGTCATATGGGAGAATCTACCAAGGGTTCCCGGCGCGTCGCGTAGATTTCTTCGATTAGTAATAGTCTTCGTACCACGGTTCGTATCGGGATACAGCTAAGTGTTTAGAAGGAGGCGCACGCACCGTTTAGGTTAAGGCGCGACGATGCGAGAAGCGGGGACCGAACGACTTTTGGGACGGGAGGACAGTCTCGTCGAAGCCACGACCAAATAAAGACCGTTTTCCTCGATAGGCCATCTGTTATTTGAACTCCTGACACCTTTCTTAAATCTTACACCCTCCGTCTCTCTCCCTCTCTCCCTCTCTCCCTCTCTCTCTCTCTCTCTCCCCCCTCTCTGTCTGTCTGTCTCTCTCTCTCTCTCTCTCTCTCTCTCTCTCTCTCTCTCTCTCTCTCGCTCTCCCCGGAATTCATGGAATCCCCGACCGTAGTCCACCAGAATGTTTGGATTTACCGGAACACGATCGCCGACAGTCGAATGGCTTCCAATTGCTCCAAAGACTCCTCCGTCCGGGATCAATTATCGCGACAAACTGTTGCCCTCCAGCCCCTATTTAGTTGCGGTATTATTCATCGGCGAGCTTAACTTCTGTTTCGACGTCCGAGCCACTTGTTTAGCCCCCGTGTAGAATGAAGGGTATGAAATCACCTTCCTGGACGGCCATTAATCTAACAAATTCATTCGTTGATGTCCGGTTCTCGGAAAATTAGCCGGATTAACAATTGCGAAGCCTGTTGGGACCGTTTATCATTATATAAATTGAAATATCTGCTAAACTAATTATTTTTCACATTCTCAACACTTTTTTGAAGTATACAAACACGGATAGATTCGCGTGGGTTGGCACGAAAATATCCTGTTGTACAATGGCGATACACGATTTTTCCGTTGCAACAGTTTTGATAAAGTCGATGATCTTCGCAGCTCGTGGAGAGTTATATAACGATCGTTAAAGAGATCGTTAAGGGATGTGGTTTGCACATACGATTTACGAGGTTAAAAATAGTATGTGTATACCGCGGGTTTGTATGCGTTCATAGTATTTATACATTTCAATTCGATGCAAAGATAATCGCAGAAAAGGGTTGTTTCTTGAATATGGCATTCGCTTCCAGCATTGAGTTTCAAGACCGATTAATTTTTGAGTATAGTACCGCGTTGCTTTAAGATTCGTTCCCGGGGTAGCTGTTAAACTGATTGACTGACTTCGTTACGTTTTAGTTCATTTTACATTTTACATTTTACATTTCAAGGAACATCAATAATCGTGCAGCCGAAGCACCCTGTCATTGAGAGTGGCACAATGCTCGAGCAGTTACGAATTTCCATGTAATTCACGTACAGCGTTATACTCGTCGGTACTTTTTACCCACCTGCTCGTTAAGTCGCATAATTGTTTGGTATTGGAATAATTTCATTGTTACGTTTTCAGCGCCGTAAGGAAAAAATCGGCTAAATACTCCGCGTTTTCCAGCTACACTGAAATTTTATCTTTGACTTTTCCTCGTTTTTCATTCTACATTACCCCCGGTTCTGCTTGGTAGTGTTCACGTTCGTGTCGGCCCCACCCCGTCTGCCCTTCGCCGTTGCGTCAGAGTACTAAGTTTCAGGAGCCACTGCTCGATCGCTGGTCGTTCAATCGGCTGCGAAATATCAGAAATTGTTACATGCTTCTCGTATGCTGATTTATTTTATTTCTGCCCCCATCGGTTGGCTGCCTCGATTTTACAATCACTAAATAATATAAATCCGTTTCGAAGAGGATACGTTGAGCAACAGTATCCGCTTCGTATTTTCCGCATTTCGTCACAGGCGAGGAGAGGTGTTCTCACTTTTATTAGGTTCGCTGCTGCAATTTTTCCAGCCACGCGGATCAGGGACAAACGATTTCTCGGGAAATAAAACGCCGCCCGTGGAAAGGGGAGAATTCTTTCGCGCGACAAGGGTGCGCACGGTTTTCAAGAGTCTCTTGCACAAAATCCGTGTTGCGGTGTGCACCACCAACCTGCTGTCAGCAAATACCACCCTTCTCTTCAATCGGAACAGGAGAACCCCCGGTGGTAACAATATCTCCGCCAACCTGTGGTGTACCTTTCCAAAACTCGCTGGAGACCACGTATCGTCCCTTTGACAGCGAAACCGTATGCACGCGACGCCCTTTCTATCCCACCCCCGCGAACGTCAGAGATGAGGAAAGAGTCCCGGGAATCAGATGCCGCAATCGAAATCCCACTGTGAAACGTAGACAAAGATCGATCCTGCTCAAATCCGGGAACCGAACCGTTGGTTTTCCCTGTCTGTGAACGCTGTACGTTTGATCGTTCGTGTATTTACACTTTTCTGGTTACGATTTATCCCTCGACCGTCGCTCGTCACTCCGATTTAATATCTGACCAACTGCTACGACGATAGAACGCACGACCACGGAGAGAGAAATAATTTCAGTAAGTACCATTTTATCGAATGTGAAACGTCCTCGTACGAAATGTGAAAAACAAATGGTGACAAAAACGCGAAGAGTTTCTCTCGCATCGTATGTAATATTGAATGTCTACGCGGGGGATATTAATTTGATTTTTCTTGCACGAATGAAATCGCGATTGCCATACACGCGCGACAATTTCCGCGACCGACTCTGTGAATTCATTTGCGGAAAATCAAATACGACAAACGAAAAGCAGATAAAACAAGATTATTTGCAGCGTTCGGAACGCGATCGTTGTTACACAGTTCGAATGAAATGGTATTTTGAAGGAGAAGCGACTTTTCGCGAGGAAGAACTTAATGAAATAATAAAAGAATGTCACTGTAGTCGAACGCGTTATTCCCGAAGTGTGCAAACGATTTGGAATAAAATGAACCATTTACTGAAATAATATTTTCCTCTGCTTTTAGGGCGGAGCCTGTTATGAGGAATGCTCAGCCGTGCATTATGAAATACAAGGGGGCGTAAACAATTACCCTGAACAATGAAGAATATTTTTATAACAGTATACTTTGCACGCTATGTAGAAAACGGTGAAAAATGTCACGAGGAGTATTCGCTCGAGTGCAAACGGATGCTTCCAGGAAGATTCTAGTTAAAGGGACACTTTCTCGTCAGTATATTTATTTTCTTCGTTTTGCGTATGCTTTGGGTCGGAGTTTTCTTGCTAGGATAATGTAAGGGAATTATGAGGAGTTTCTAACGGGTTCGTTATTGAAAGAAATTGCTTCTCTGTTTTAAGTTGCACCCCTTCTCGGCAGGGTCGTGGCTACTTTCACCGCGGCAGCACCTCCTCTTCGATTTTTTTTCGTTATCGCATGTCGACCGGCCACGGTCGATAAATACCTAAGGCTGCCTCGCAACGTGCTGTATAGTATACATCGTCAATCTTGTGCTCATTTTTCCAGCAACATTGTCGAGCGACATTCTTTTTCATTCAGCCGTGACACGAACGGTGGGATGAAATATACTGGGGTTGCAATGCTACTTGGTTATTCCGTTTGCCCCCCCCCCCCGCCCCACCACGCCTATTTGATTATAGTTTCGTACCAATATTACAGCGTCGTGTAATGTCCATAATTATAGTGTCTGAAGACATACGGTCTGTCACAGTTCTATTCGGACACTTCTAAAATGGCAACTTTATAAAAATTGTACGAAACGACTTTGCCCTCTTCGAAATGTTAGAAGAATGAATTTTCTGAAATAAAAGAATCTTTTATAAAAAAATTGCAATTGGTCGGAACCGAATTTTTAAAATTTTGCTATGCAAGTAATTTTCATTTTCTGTGTGTTTTCTCTCGTACAAAAGAACTTTTAGTATTTTACCCGCAATTCTTTCGAAATTTCTTTTTCCCTTCGCATAGTAAACTAATTCATCCAGAAAAATCTTACGGTTCGGTATGACGAACTGACTCTTTAGTAATTGCAAGAGCGTCTAAAAGAGTAATTTAATTATAATTTATAAAAGCGTAATTCGGTTCGCGATGATATCGGAAATACTCGAAAACTTTCGATAGCTAAAAAGATTATTTCTAATCGTGGTATGTTTTCCCGATATCGGAGCCCGGACTATGCCCCGAAAGAAATTCCGATAGTTATTATTCAATCAAACTTGCCGCAGATTTTTTCATTACAGGACATTGGAATGCCTCTGGCGGTGGTGGATTTTTTTTCCGTCTAACCGTTCAATCTATTTCGGTGCACAGTGTAATGGAATGCCCACTGCGTAGGAATTGCAAAATAAAAATTCGCCGAGATAAATTACAGCGGTTTTGCAACGGCCTGGTAGCTATATTATATTTTACGGGGAACACAGTTTTTAATTGAAGCAATTATATTCATCCTTAGACAGCTACATGTTATATAACTCCTCCATTTTGCAATTTTACGTAAAAACAAAAATATGAGAATAAAGCTAAAATGTTGCTTAATATTCTCTAAAAGAATGTCTTTTGTTTACAGTATCTTTGTACGCGAGAGAAAAATGTTAGATTCACTCGATTTTATGAGGTCTACAAGGTTGCATATACCCTTAAGTTAAAGAGAACTATTTTAGTGAGATTGATGGCAACAGTAATAGAGAACCAACACTTTGCATACTCACACCCGCGGTGAATAGGTCAGTGCTGATTACTGGCTGCAACTTTGTTAACCGTTGAGTGACTTAAACGCAGGTGCTCTGTCATCGAATCAACTCAAGTGCAACCTACATTGCCGATGGTCAACTAAAAATCGTTAGAATTGCTGCACAGAATACAAGACTGTTTGTAAATATTATATCAAGGACAAGTTGTAAGTAGTTTGCAGCAAAAGACAAACACCTCGAGGGCCTGTCTCCATCTTTTACAACTGATAATCAGAAGCTACGGCAGCCGCGCGGCCTAGATGCATTTGTTATTCCGTCTTCGCTACATTGTACGGACTTGATGCTCACCTATAACACGCGCTAATAACCATAATTTAAACTTTACCTACTCATTTTTTCCATAAACAGATAAAACCCGGAGTGTGGTGATTGCTTTAGAAGTGACATCATTTGAAACATTATTTCAAATAAAATATTAGTTTATTTTATAATTATTTCAGATAATTGCTAACTTAACAATTACCTTACCACGCAAAACCGCACACAGCTTTATACACAAGCGAGAGAGAGAGAGAGAGAGAGAGAGAGAGAGAGAGAGATATCTTGTCGACTTTACATAAAATAGGATAAAAGTAACAATATAAAAATAAAATAACCAACGCCAGAAATACAATAACTTAACCTACAATAAGTTACATTATGCAACTTATCACAGAAAAAATAATAATACACAGCATACCTGTCTTTTCTCTCTCTCTCATACACTCACACACACCTCCGCCCCCTTCCCTAACCTCATCGATCGACTCTTCCAATCATATTCTCCCACCATTCGTCCACCTTCCTCAACCATTCCTCCCCTTCCCTCTCGTCCCTAGCACTACCCACACCATCCCCTGCCATCCTCTTCCGTCATCCCATCCCATACACATTTCCCATACGTGTTCAATAACATAATTAGTTTATTTTATAATTGTTTGAGATAATTGTGAAATTATTTTTCAAAATTATATCTGGTGCCCAGATTGTCGCGTTTGAGTACACTTTATACCGACACTCTTGTGACATATTTGAAATAAAGAAATATAAATATTGAAATAATATAATACTTGAAGTTGCTAATGTATCAAATGAATCGATACTATTTTTATCTGCAAACAGCAATATGGAAATAAAGGTGGAAATAAATTATTTCGAATAGCTATTTCTTCTTTTAACTAAAATTTTTCCAGGTCTGCCTAAGGATCGGTATAGTGAGCTCAAAGTTTCGGGGCGAATAACAGTGAAAAGAAAAATCATTAGCTTATGGCAGATGTGGAAAAATGGAAGTGTCTTGATTCGAGAATTTCTGTTTCCCAAGGGCTTTGGTACAGTGATCCCAAAATTTGGGAATGAGTGATAACCAATGGTAAAATCATTAGCTTACGAAAACTGTGTTATTTTATATTTACGGACACTAGGTTGTTCGAATTGGGCAGGAAACGGCAGTAATCGGATACTTTCGAAAAGAAATTTTGCACATCATGGGTGAAGCTGAACCCAAAGAAGGTACTCTGGCCCTCGATGTCAGCCAAAGTGTGCCATTGAGGGGTGACAATGTCCCGGCGAGGAGAGGGTAACTCGGTAGAGTGAGGAAAAGGGTTCAAGACCGCGGAACTGTTATCCTTGTCTCGGTTGGGTAACGGCTCACCGGAGGTTCGCTGTCAGCCATATTTTCAGTTATAATGGGGTGAGCACCGTTCCGGTTAGCTACATACACGGTAAACTGTCGTCGGCAGTTCCTCTATTTCTTCGGAGTTTCGTATTTCCCCGGGGCGCGTTGCCACCGGACATTCGAGTCGGCGGTTTGTAACGAAAGCCATCTTAAACGAACATGATTGCGAACTTTCCGAGGCACAAGTCGGCCTACCAGCTACCGCTCCGACCGCTTTGTCTTCCCGTTTGTCGCGACCAACTCGCGTCGGAATTCTTTTCGATTGTTGTCGGTCGCTTTACTGCGATCGTTCGATTCCACGAAGGGGTTAGGGTGATCCGACCAACGAACGAACACTGTTGAAGTTATTATTGGCAAATCGATATTTACTGAGGGCTCTTTCCGCAATAAGACCGTGTCAGAATTAAACCGCGGTTCTAATTACATAAATATCGGTTGTAAACGCCACAGCCGAGTAATCGAATTCAGGCTCAATTAAAAGCACCGCGCATGGACGACACCACACCAACGTCAACGCGTTTGCATTATGGGATTTTACGCATTTATAACGAAAATGAATCGATCGAATAGATAACTTTTTGAAAATTATTTTCAGCTTCTCATTGTTACGGAGTGTTTTGGATCTTCGTTGGGTTCCGTAACGAGGAACCTTTAACTTACGATCCGAATGATTTGAGAAATAAAATGTGATTTGTGGGAGAGCTAACTGATTTATTATTGTTACCACTGCGATTCTCGGAAAAGAGAGCGAGGGCTCGACGGATTGCCGTGTATATTGACGCGGCTCTCTCCCCTCGCCACGCACCCCGAACTACCCTTGCCACCCGAAGTGTGCGTGGTGAGAGGGAGACGAACCGCGACGACGGCCGAGTCCTCAATACAAACAAAGTTCGGCAGTCGCTAATTTGCTGTGTGTGCGTGCGGACGCACAGCGGCACCGAACAGCTGATTGCTCGAACACTGAGAAAAGAAATAAATGTCAATGTAGCTTCCAAGGCTTGAAAATTTTTATTTTGCATAAAAATCACTGAGCAACAGTTCCTTTAATTTTTCTAAATCGACGATGTCAAAAAATGTGTGCATAAACGTTCCGAAGAATATATGTAATATTAACAATACCAGAATTATAACAATTAAAATAAGAAAATTGGATTTACACTGAACGACTTTCGAGCCCTTCACGCGTGGTTCAAATTGTGAATGCGTGCACCTACGTATCTGCAACAGCACTGATAATAATAATTCGATAATTTTCTTCTTCGTTTCTCCTCTTTTTGATGGGAACGAATCGGTGTATTGGTCCGGTGCAGTTAGGTGGACTTTAGGTTAGGTTAGGTGGTCTTTGTTCGCTGAAAATACGTCGACGGAAATTGCCGTATTTCCCGCGTCTTCTTCCCGAAGCGCATAGTTCGGCGAATATTTATAGTGCTCGGGCTCATCAGGATGGCTGAATTATTTGTCGCAGTCGGGCTTTTTCCTTCCGTTCGACCGTTCTATTATTTGCGCTGATGACGCTTGAGCAGCGTCCGGAGAACATCTTGTAATTAAACGTGCTAATGGGGACCAGCAGCTGGGTGAGGAAAACGCATTAATTAAAATCCATTAACGACCCCCGGTACGAGGTAGCCGATGCATCAAGCACAATACCTGTCGCGCATCCTTGCAACGAAGCCCGAAACTGATCGATCCTTGTCGTTAATTTGATCGCTATGCGCGATCAAGATTAATCTTGAGAACCACCATTTTGCGGGTCACTGGTCGAACCAGACTGGAACGCTTTTTGAGGTTTTTTAAGATATTAATGGCAGAAAATATTGCAGGGTCAACTGCTCGTATGGAAAACTTGAATATATACGAATCTCTCTTTTTGGGATGTTATAAACAAATTTGCAGAGCTCCTTTCGCATCAATCTGCAATTCCAGACTGGTAAAGTTGACTAGACTAACTTCAGCTTCGACAAAATGATGGATTCAGTACAGTTCACAACTGGGATACGAATTACCGCGAATTAAATTGTAATTAAGTGCCGAGGGTAGTCACGTGACTTTTTCAGAGTCATCAGATCGGTAACTGCTGTATAATTTCTGTTCACAGCCTTCAGTCACTGACTTCAGATCCGTCTTGGTATTGATCCGACGGGTCTTAAATCTGTGACTAAACTTGTCACATTTTTTGCTCTGTATTATCGATATCATGAATTCTGACGGCGGAAACGTGCTTCAAGTTTTTCGCTTTATTTCGCAGAGAATCAGGACAAAATATAGATCAATTTGTAGCCGGTGATATTTTCTAGCGCGCGCTACTCTCGACTTTTTGGCCTACTTCTAATGCTTATATTAATATTACCAAATATCTGCATAATCTCGTCAGCTCACGATCAGCGCGCGCTAGACTGAACCTTCCTCTTTCAAAGAAGCGCTTTCCCAGCGAAAAATATTCTCATGTAAGGACGAAAAGTTGAGGCACGTAAAACCATTTTTCGCCTATTTTTGTCGGTAAAGTGGTCACTGTACCTTATCGCGAATCTGCGGAGTCTTGGCTCTTAAATGCAATGTAGTTTGGCGAGCAAGCAGAGGTACTTGAATTCCCTTAACGAAGGAGAGAGGGAGAAAGAGAGAAAGAGAAAGAGTAATAATAATATTGCTTTATTCAGCCTTACGACCAAGAATTGGACTCGGTTTACAATAACCTATGAATACAAAAAATAACTATCTTATCCACGCATTAATTCTCTCTCTCTCTCTCTCTCTCTCTCTCTCTCTCTCTCTCTCTCTCTCTCTCTCCCCCCTTCCCTCTTCGACTCACCCATCCCTACCCTGACTACTCTACCTATATTCTGCCTGTTCCTATTCTTATTCCGATTATTGCACCATTTCCTACTCTGTTATCTTTGGTTTACGCTTCCTTATATTACCTTTACATTTCTGCTCGCTTATCTTTCTTCTTTCTGAGCTTTTGAAGCCACGCTTCAACATTTGTATCTATCCTCCCACTCACTATGTCCTCCATCCTGATCCTTCCCTCCATTTCCCTGCATTCTCTTGTTAGATGCTCCAGATTGCCATACCTGTCCCCACACAGGTCGCATCCTCTTGCTTCGTCTCCCAGCCAGTATTTGTTCCAGTTTTCTGCATTTCCGCATCTTACTTGGGCTACTAACTTTTGACTTTCCCCTCTTCCCTCCTTACTTAGGTATTCTGGTAACTCTGCCACTCTTATAAACTTGTACCTTTTGTTATATTTTGACTGCTCTATCCTTGTATATTGTTCTTGCCGTTGTACCTCAATGTCTCTCTCCTTTAGCCTCTCCGCTACCTCCATCTCTAGCCTTATCATCTCTTCCACCCCTGCTTGGCTCCATCCGTTTCTCTTTAAGTATTCCTCCCTTTCTTTCCCGCTTTCGCCCTGAACTTTCCCTGATTCCTTTTCCTTCAGACATTCCTTGACTATCTTCCTCCCTGCTCTGTTTCTTACTCCTTCCGTGTATTTCCATGGCCTAATTCCTGCCTTTACTCTAAGCCTCGCCCTTTTTGTTTCTTCCACTACCAAGTATCCTGGGGTACGCACGTCCAAACCAAGTGTCCACTTTATATATTTCAGCTGAATCCTTTCTACTTCTGTTCTCTCCTTAAAGCCCCATAGCTCTACCCCGTATAGGAGTACCCCCAGTACCAACGTATCAAAGAGAAACATTCTCATTTTAAAATCATTTTTAAATTTCCTTTCGCCGATTCCCCATACTTGATTTAGGACCACGTTCGCTCTCTTTATCCTTTCCTTTACGTGACCTGCTATCTTTCCGTTGCTTTCACACTTTATTCCTAAACAACAGAATTCCTCGACTTCCTCTACCGTTTCCCTCTTCCAGTTCCATGCAGCTTTCTTCTTTTTTTCTCTCCCAATTTATTTTAATAGTATCATCGTTGTTAGAAATTCTAACTGTTAATAGAGATTTTAAGAAATTAGAATTGTCCCAAACAACGCGTTTTACGTTCTACGTGTCGTGCTGAGTATCGTAGGAGCATGAACTGATCGCGTGCCATAGCTCTGTTAATTTTACGGAATTTTTAATTAAAATTCCGGAGGGCCAGACAACGGTATTCGATTACAATATTTCTCGAAATCAAGCCACGAAATTCTATCGTATTCTAACAATAATTATTCTGATTATTAAATAGATTAAGAAATAATTTAATAAATAATCAAATTGTTTGACGAATACTTCGCGTTTGCTTTAAACCTCACAAGAAAACTTCGATTGACTATTTCGCCGAGGGATTTTTCGCATGCTCCGGGAAGTTCATATTTATTCATCGAATTGCATTGGCGTTTGAAACAAACGGAAAAATGGGATGAAATAGTTCTTGTTTGCATACCTGACATATGTAGATATTCCCGTTGAAATCGCGCACGTGACGGGCTTTCTCGATTAGCCGTAAAAATTCGAATCTCGATCTACGCTCGAAAAATTTGCGTTACAGAGGGGAATCATTATTCCCGCAGGGTATTATATGGTAATTCCGTTGGCCGGGATCGAGTGCGCCCGAATACGAGGCGCATACAATTACACGCGATCCGCTTCTTGTTCCATATTTCACGGTGGGCCCAATAAGGATCACAATTAAGCCCGCAGTGTTCGTCTTCCGCCATTTGACAGTGTATAACTCTCCTTACGCAAAATTATGCGCGGTGACTTCCGGCCCGTGTTAATTGCGACGTGGAATCCGTGGAACACCGTATCGAACGCGATTGTCGAGAGTGGATTGTCAAACATGGAATTGAACAACGGGCAATAAACAAACATCGTTAAGTGCTAATTTTTGTTCGCTGTGGATTTTGTCTATTTATAGAAAAATGGAAACTGGAAAGCTAAATTGTGAAGGTGTTAGAAAAATTGGAGAATATTATTTTCAATTTATGAAAGTTGTTGAAAGAACAGGCACATTTTCATCTTGTTTCTATTTTTTACGATCAACTTATTATTTATTTAGAACAATTTTATTTTCTATAAAGGTTTTCGATACAAGAATCGAAAGTTTCTTATCGAAATGCAACAATGGTGATGACACTGGCAAGACCCGTGTTGTTGACATATATCGAAAATTCACTGTACTTCCAAATTTCGGTAATTCAGAAATTGTCCGGCGATCGACAAACCAGCCCTCGATCACTTGTGACTCATCTCAACTTCGATGACCTTATGAGAACGACGAGAGACGTTTGGGGGGGGTGTGAAAAATTCATGTGCTTTTTGCCTCTCATCACGGACGCGATGCTTAACGAGATATTTTATTTATTATGGCGGGTGATTCTTGTCGATGGACTGCAGATGTTTGGGCAATTTTCAGTTTCTGTAGTCAAACTTTAAGAAACCCCACGAAATCTTATTTTCAGTGGTAGCAACTTTGTAGATCTAAAATCAAGAGAAATTCTACTCAATTCTATTGAATTTTGTAGTGTAGATATAATTGAAATCAATCTGAAAAGCCGGATATAATCATTTTCTTTGGGGTTATTGCAGGAAAGAAGATAGCTGAACTTCTTAAAGGTAGTTTCCGACGGATCGGTTGAAAATAATGAAAACGGTACGCTAACGTACACCGATCAGAAACATTTCTATCTTCGTTATATCTTGGAATTATTTCCTGCGCGAAATTGCGTGCAACATCCGTAAAAGTCGATTTTAATTTTTCTTTTTATTTAAGCACAATGGCATTCCTTATTGCAAAAAAGTAACATGTACGAGCAACAACGGTGTCAACATCTCCGCTAATTTCCCGTCAAAAAACTTCCCGCAAAGCAGCCACCTTTGTTCGCGTAAAAACGAAGGATCTCCCAAGTGGTTTTCTTGATTGAGGGGATGAAGAAATTCATTTTTATCTTCCGGAGATACGAGGACGCGCGAAATACGTCTGTAATTGTGTGTGAACCGTATAATCGTCGAGCATACTACTTGAGCATATTTCGATTTTCTAGAAACCGATAGATCTTATTTGTTTGCTAAAAGCCATTTTATTAATCGATTATACACTCGCCATATTTTGGACAGTAGTGGTCAGTTATGATACAGAAGCACGTTGGGGTGTTAAGGGTTAATAGATGACACGAACTTCCACGTTTATCTAACCCGATCTAATTCGTCGGGGGTTACAACCCCTAAAAGCCCCGTTAATTCGACCGGTAATTTCAAGCGATAGATCGAACCGGGCAAGTGACGAAAGTTTAAAATTCTCTGACTTTATTAAACGTTGCTCGATCAGCTTGTAAACTTCGCCCGCGTCCCATTAACTAACTGTTTTCACAACGCCATGGTTTCCCGGCCAAGGTAAGTTATGAAAACGAGGCTGGCCGGTGCATCCGATAACTATGCGATTCGATTCCCTGCGTCTTCAGAGCTGCACATGACTTTTTATTCCTCGGCGGAGGCTAAGGAAAATGATTTCCATCCACAATGGCCGACGTCGCGGACGTTCTCGCCGTTCCCTCGAACTGATTCGTTCGATTGTATCAGAAACTTTCTGTATTTCGTCCTCTATGAAACGATATGCTCTCACCTTGTTCTTATAAGGATCATTCCACGCGAAATCGGACTCTTGTTGCAGCAATGTTTCGCATTTTGTTCAAATTTGAATATGTTGTAGTCACCTATGAACAAGTCTCAAAGGATTTTCATGATTTTACAGAAAAGTAAGAAAGTGTCACTCTTTTTTCATTAAATTATACGGCTAGAACTAACAAATCGACAAAGATCAAAGATGAGTTTTTGGGAGCTTATAGTGATGAGTATACTAAAAATGTTGTCATTTGAAAAAAATGTTTTTTTCACCATTCATTTTGCAATTGTTTGAAACAGATGCAATATTTTCATGGCCGGAATATTCTTAAAAATTTGAAAAAGAATGGGGAGATAGCGCAAAGTGTCCCCATTACTGACAATTTAATGAGAATTAAAATTATTTTAAGTGAACGCTGCACGTAGGTAAGATGTCCGGCCGCTGCTTCTACCGCGCGCCTGCCGTCGGAAGCTGTATGTCACGGTGCAGCGTTCACTTGAAATAACTTTAATTACGGAAATTTGAAACTGTCCGCTTTTATGAGAAAGTTCCTCATTTCCCTTAAAGTTTTTAAATTGCTCCTGCCACGAAAGCAGGAACATTTGTTTCAAACAATTGCAAAATAAACGGTGGAAAAACATTTTCTTCGAGTGACAACATTTTTAGTCTACATACACTCTAAGGATGCGTGCCAATTTAAGAGTAAAATTGTCGCGACTTATTCTCCAGAGTCAATTCGTCAGTGTTTTACATATTATGCACGAAAGGAATGGCACTCTCCGGTAGCATCGGAAGTATTTGCTACCGGAGAGGGCTATTCCTTTCGTGCATAATAAAACACTGACGAATTTGACTCTGGAGAGCAACTCGCGACAGTTTTACTCTCAAATGCACACACAGTCCGGTGCAGTCCGGAGTGTACGGTACGTTAAAAACGTTGTCATTTGAAATAAAAAAAATGTTTTCTTCACCATTTATTTATTGCAATTGTTTTAGACAAATGCAATGTTTTCGTGGCAGGAACATTTTTCAAAATTTGAAGAATACGAGGACCTTTATCAAAATATCGGACAGTTTAAAATTGACGAAATTAAAGTTATGAAATGAACGCTGCACCATGATATGCAGCCTCCGACGGCTGGCGCGCGGTAGAAACTGCGGCCGGACGAGGTAACATAAGTGCAGCATTCACTTCAAATAATTTGAATTCTTAAAAAAAGAGTTGTCAAGGCGACGCTTTGGGCTATATCTTCCTTTTTTCAGAATCGAATCCTCAATTCAGAATCCTCAATTTTTAAGAATATTCGTGCCATGAAAACATCGCATTTGTTTGAAACAATTGCAAAATAAATGGTGAAAGAAACATTTTTTTCAAACGACAACATTTTTAGTACACACTCTTATGTTATCACTAGACTGCGGATGTTTATGCAATTTCCAATTTTTGCAGACAAATTTCCAGAAAATGAAATAAAATAGAAAAACTATTTTTCATGGGAAAAGCCTCTGTAAATCCAAAACAAATGAAAATCGTGCTAAATTCTATCGAATTTTATTTTATAGCATTTTTTAAACATTTTCATAAGCCATAAATGCATAAAGATCCGCAGTCTAGTTATCACTATAAGGTCCTAAAAACTCATTTTTGTATAAAATTAATAGAATAATATAATATTAGATTTTCTGAAGATTTTTGGAGGATAAATTAATTTTTTTGTTTCTTCGGACATACGCTCGAAATCGTTGAAAATCTGACTGAACGTGTTCTCGATATTTCTATAAAGTGATGTGAAATCATCATTTTAACGTTAAAAATTAAGGGTTGTAGGCAAAATCTACCTACGTCATAGAGTGAACCGTCTCCCTTTGGGCATATCGTGAAAAAGCTGTTACAGGTGATACAGACGTAGCGTTTGATGAATCAAATAAAATAGTGCCGCAAGGGACAGGAGAAGATATTGTTGGACACTGTGAAATTTGCTGATCTTTCGGAATTGCTTTCCCAGAGACCGTGCGACCGATTGTATTGAAACTTTTAGGGCGATTCGTCATACCGTTGACGTAACGAAAGAAAATTGCTTTGACAGGAAAATATTGTTGCGGAGGCTTCGGCCCCGCCTCGCCGGCGAACACATCCCTCAACTAAACAACAACACCGAACACTACCAACAACTAAATAACTATTTATTGGCTGTCAACGGACAATGTTAAAAGATGCGATACAGGTGCGTGCTCTCGCTTCGACGACTCGAGAGATTCTGTCGTCTGTCTTCTTCTTAACAACAACCCCGTTGGCCGGATACCACAATATCGATACGACGGCCAACTTCTCTCGATCGCCGCAATCGACAGCTTCCATCGTAACACTGCTCCCCCTCTCGAAAAAACGGGCGTCCCGACCGCGGCTAAATTCGTCTGCGGTAACGTCCCAATCTTCATGCCTCGTAATTGAAAGACGGCTCCTTGACATGTTAACCTCTGTCTGAAAAGTCGGTGAAAGAAAAGAAATTTTCTTTAACCCGGTGGCCTCAATCAGACAGTAAACGTCCCGACATTTGTCCTCTGTCTCAGGGGAAAACCACCTAAAAACCCTGAGCAGGACGCTGGCTTAGGACGCTAGTTATTGTCGATATAAAAGCGTCATTTCTGACGTCTTGTGTCTATCTAAAAGTGACAATTCAAAGTGACCTGATATTTTTCATGATTTCCTTTGTAACAGTGAATTGAGCTTGTGAATCGTGAACGTTCCGACAGAAAGCAATTTTTACGGAAAATCCCATGAAACAATTAATTTTAATAGTATCATCGTTGTTAGAAATTCTAACTGTTAATAGAGATTTTAAGAAATTAGAATTCTCCCAAACAACGCGTTTTACGTTCTACGTGTCGTGCTGAGTATCGTAGGAGCATGAACTGATCGCGAGCCATAGCTCTGTTAATTTTACGGAATTTTTAATTAAAATTCCGGAGGGCCAGACAACGGTATTCGATTACAATATTTCTTGAAATCAAGCCACGAAATTCTATCGTATTCTAACAATAATTATTCTGATTATTAAATAGATTAAGAAATAATTTAATAAATAATCAAATTGTTTGACGAATACTTCGCGTTTGCTTTAAACCTCACAAGAAAACTTCGATTGACTATTTCGCCGAGGGATTTTTCGCATGTTCCGGGAAGTTCATATTTATTCATCGAGTTGCATTGGCGTTTGAAACAAACGGAAGAATGGGATGAAAAAGTTCTTGTTTGCATACCCGACATATGTAGATATTCCCGTTGAAATCGCGCACGTGACGGGCTTTCTTGTTTATCCGTAAAAATTCGAATTTCAGTCTCCGCTCGAAAAATTTGCGTCACAGAGGGGAATCATTATTCCCGCAGGGTATTATATCCCGTCGGCCGGGATCGTGTGCGCCCGAATACGAGGCGCATACAATAACACGCGATCCGCTTCTTGTTCCATATTTCACGGTGGGCCCAATAAGGATCACAATTAAGCCCGCAGTGTTCGTCTTCCGCCATTTGACAGTGTATAACTCTCCTTACGCAAAATTATGCGCGGTGACTTCCGGCCCGTGTTAATTGCGACGTGGAATCCGTGGAACACCGTATCGAACGCGATTGTCGAGAGTGGATTGTCAAAAATGGAATTGAACAACGGGCAATAAACAAACATCGTTAAGTGCTAATTTTTGTCCGCTGTGGATTTTGTGCATTTATAGAAAAATGGAAACTGGAAAGCTAAATTGTGAAGGTGTTAGAAAAATTGGAGAATATTATGTTCAATTTATGAAAGTTGTTGTAAGAACAGGCACATTTTCATCTAGTTTTTATTTTTTACGATCAACTTATTTATTTAGAACAATGTTATTTTCTATAAAGGTTTTCGATACAAGAATCGAAAGTTTCTTATCGAAATGCAACAATGGTGTCGAACAATGTCCTCAACGGAGCTTTCCCCTTGCAATTTCGTCCGACATTTTGGTCTCGGAGTGAGTCGTGACTTCGCCATTTTGAAACTCTGTTCCGACAACATCGTTCGCGAAAAGGGAAGACCGTAACGCGGCAAAAGTTAATACAATGTTATACATCAACTGACTGTTGGACCAGTCGAGCGGAACCACGTGGGCGTGAGGCGTGGAGACGTCCCGCGAAGCGCTGCGTTCTCCAATGACGATGCGCGGCCCTGGAAGCAATAAAAAGATAACCACGCCTAGTCCCGGGTTTGCCTGGGAACCATTCAATCTCGCCTGGGGTTGATCGATATTCGACGAGATATATGTTACAAATATTATTTAACATTCCAGACTGTATTTCGCTTAAAAAAAAAAGAATAATAATTTCAATGGTTCCTTTTTAAACCGAGGACCAAGGGTTCAGAATTTCTGAATAAATGGTACAAAAGCGGCGACAATTTCATTGAAATTAGGCTGCGGATTTTAGGCGTTTATGGCAAAAGTAGGTCAAAAATAGGTCAAACACAAAACCATAAAGACATCAGAAGAATTTTTACGTCATGTTCGACACTTTCAGGTGATTAAAAACGAAAATATATTTTCATTTAATTTGGGTCAACGAGTGACCCGATTCTTCGATGGTGAATGTTCAGAGCGAGGCGAGGGGCTATTCGAGATTTTGGCCGCCATGATGTTCTTCATCGAACGGGGAACTTCCCCTGGATCGTTCGAGCCGAAACCAGGTCATGCAGGTGACCTGCCTCCGCCCTCGATGGATTTATGACGATGCGTGACCTTTTACTGATAACGTTAATTGTTTACGTTGTTTATTCGGAAGGTACTACTTCCTGCAAATTTCAATTATCATTTCTGACGATCTTTACGATCTTGAAATATCTTGTCCACCAGACGAGAAGCCACCCCTCAATCTTTGGAGCTTCGTTTATTTTCCCTAGGGGATGCAGGTGACCCGCCTCGGACATCGATGGATTTATAACGATGAATGACGTTTCACTGTTAACGTTAATTGTTTACAGGAAGGGAAAACAGTGATTTGTCTATATATGTCGCCGAGGCCTGGATAATAATCGTCGCGGAATTATCCCCACTACCGCGGAATTATCCACGAACCTGGAGAGGCCTCGGACGCCAAGGAGTGTGAACATAACACGACTCGGGTATGTCTCCTGAACGATACATGACACTGGCAAGACCCGTGTTGTTGACACATATCGAAAATTCACTGTACTTCCAAATTTCGGTAATTCGGAAAATGTCCGGCGATCGACAAACCAGCCCTCGATCGCTTGTGACTCATCTCAACTTCGATGAACTTATGAGAACGACGAGAGACGTTTGACCTTAACTGCCGTGTCCTTCTATTTTGGGGGGTGCTTAACGAGATATTTAAACAGACAATTGTTTAAACAAATAAATATTTATTATTAA
Source organism: Halictus rubicundus (assembly GCF_050948215.1). Classification (NCBI taxonomy): domain Eukaryota; kingdom Metazoa; phylum Arthropoda; class Insecta; order Hymenoptera; family Halictidae; genus Halictus; species Halictus rubicundus. Next base: position 21,829 of record NW_027488701.1, read on the forward strand.
AACAAATGTTTGAACCAGTACATTTGTATTATTCAAACAAATGTTTAAACCAGTACATTTTTATTACTTAAAGGATTGTTTAAACAAACACATTTTTATTACTTAAACAATTTACGTCACGTTTTGCAGTGAGTAAAAGTCTTTATAATAAAAGGAAATGTCATTGGGTTTCACCATTGGTACTCTGCTGGATGTTAAGTTATTAAGACAATTTTATAAAGAACTCTTTAGATTGCGTATTATGTACAGGTACACGTACGGCGCACAGTGGTACCAGGGCGACAAAAATCCATTTTATAAATTTTCGATTTTTATTTAAAAAAAAATTATTTTTGTATAGCCTAATAGTGCGTGCATGATGTGCCAAAGTCAGATTTTTGAAAAAAAAATTTTTACGAAGATATACGCATGGTAAATAACCATTTCCTCGCTCCTGGAAATTCATCAGTTTCCAGTGCGATAGTTATGTAATTACTCCGCCTATAATTGAATACTTAGGGGTCTACTAATCATATGGGTTATTGCAAATGACTTCAACTATTAACTGACAAAAAAAAATTTCCAAAACAAGTTGTTTAACATTAAGTAATATGGACTAACCTGAAGCTCCTTTGCGTTACGCTCATTTTTTATTTATGGAGGAATACAAAAAATCCTTTGAAAAGCTTCGACCTGGAACTAATCGTTTTGGCAAGTTATAAGATTGATCTAGCTTTGTGCAAAAAATCACGAGATACTTCGAGATGCTTTCGTCGCAATTTACGCCATCGCGTCTATTTACTTCTTTCACGCAATAATCACCTGCCCCTGCACGCTGCTACAATTTTCACTAGCAGTATAACTAACATTATTAAATATTTTTTTATACATAAAAAATTAATAAATCATATGCACTTCACATTTTTCTTTATTAATTAGAAATATTCCTAAAAAATTTCACCTGGAAAATCAAATAATCGTAACTTCCGCACGATTCACTCTTGGAAATTCTGAAAGTTGATATTTAAACTTACATTGTGACGAAAGGGTCTCATGATTTTTTGCACAAAGTTAGATCAATATTACACCTTGCCAAAACGATTAGTTCCAGACCAAAATCTATTAAAGTATTTGTTGTATGCTTCCATAAATAAAAAATGGGCAGAAAACGGAGATTTTCGATTATCCCATACTACTTAATGTTAATAACATTTTACACAAATTTTTTTTTTGCCTAATAAGCGTTCTACCTGTGGCAATCTCTCCACAAATTTTCAAACAAATTCGTTGGATAGTTTCGTTTTTATAGATTTTTTGCCGCTTTTTGGCCATTTGGCACCACTGTGCGCCGCGTCGTGTCGGCTTTCCCTTGATTGTGCTGCAGCTTGTTGGAATGCTTGAAATCCCAGTCGCGTGTCATGAATCGCTAGATATTATTCGCTCGGCGAGAGTTGGCACGAGAAACTCGTCGGTACAACGTGGTGCTCCCACTACGCGCTACACGTCTTCCGCGATTGGCCGAATCGCTCAACGAAGACAGCAAACTCGCGTAGCGATGCAACGCTGAGCTCAGAGCATTGGCGTAACTCTATTGTGCGTGCACGGAAAACAGGTCCATGGAAACCTATTTTCCTTGCACGCACAGCAGGGATCCATCAACCCACGCTTGAAATTTATGACTTTCTTATTAAATTTAAGACTCCAGTCTTCACGGTTAGTGAGAATCAGAGAATATCATGTGCCCCCCATAGTTTACGCGGATCCTACTTATTTACGCCTATGTCGACCGTCCCCGCCGGGAGTAAAGCGTAAGAATGGGATCCGCAGCTTTGCGTCAAGAGTGGGGACTCGCCGTTCCCCTTGCACCCCACTGACGAAATTCTGAGACAACTCACGCCGAGCGTACAATACTTGTTGCGGCGCAGAGCACTTTACACACCGAGCCGGCAGAGTGGAATCGCGGGCTGAATGTTGCCGGAGATCGATAAGGCCTGTCGTCTGGTCTGCAACCCGACAGTTCTAGCACAGCTGCTACATTCTTTGTAATATCCCGAACGCAGAGAAGTATAGTAATTCAAAGAGAAGAAGGGACTTCAGCTCTCTGCTTCTCTCTCCTTTCCATTCGCCGACCTTTTTCACGCGTATAATCATGCAAATAAATTATTTTATTTATAAGAAGAAGTTTTTGAAGTACTATTTAAAAATAGTATTTTATTTGGAACATATTGAAAAAGTGAGACTTATTTTAACCCTTTTAGTGCCGGGCGAAAAAGAGGTGCCTATGCGAGAATAACCGGTCGAATTTCACGGTTTTACTAGGGTTTGGGAAAATGCTTTTAAAAACCAAACAAGAAACAATATTTACATGATTCAAAAAGCAGTATATTAAGGACGAAATAGAGAACAAAACAATGACACTAGTTTTTCTATATTCATTGAAAATTATATAAATAACTGTTTGGCGTCGACCGAAGGTCGGAGTCGCCGGGGGGCCGGGACCACTCAGAAATGAGCGCGCGAGGAGGCAAGGAGAGACGGGAGAATTAAACCCTTGTCCTTCGGGAAAATGCACTTTATTTTACTTTGTCACGACGCACGAGGTGCGAGGCACTCGAGAGCGCGAGAGAGAACGCGCGCACGAGAATCGCGAGCCGGCGAACGTACGGAGATCTTGCGCGTGCAAACTTCTGCCGTCGGATCGCGAAGAGGAAATCTTGAGCGGCACGAAAAGCGTGCCGCCGCGAGACGGAGATCTTCTACGCGGACGCCGGAAATCTTGTCGCGAAACAGAGTGCACGTAACGCGGCGCGGGAGATCGCGAGAATACTGCTCCCGAATGATGCGAAATCGCGAGAGTCTCAGAGCGCGAGAAATGAGAATCTCTACTTATCGAGACGAGAGCGGACAGATGAGCAAACGTGCTAGAGCGATACCTTGCGATTGATGAGCGTTCAGAACGTTAAGAGAGCGAGAAGGCATACGCAGGTGCCTTAAATAACAAAGACCGTCGAATGTGGAGCACCGTGATTGGAGCTCGCACATCGGACGATCCTTGTTTGTCTCAATTTGAAGGATTCAAGCTGTGAAATTCAGCCAATGAGAATTGAAACGGTTGCTACGCGGTGTCGAGCAACGGCGACACGCGCTCTTGCCGCGTGTTGACATACGCGACAAAAACCGTATGAAATAGCGGTCGCCAGTTCGACAATAGGCACCGAATTCCACAGCTTGAATCCTGAACAATAACAAAGGTATAAAAGATCATAAAGAACGTAAAAGTCCAGTTCTCTCTTACAAAACGTATTTGCACATACAAAAAGTCATCTTTTCATCATAATTTTATATAGACCATTTATTACAAAGTATATACTTTGCATTTCCGATATATTTTGTAACAAGATAAATAATATTACATAACAAACATAAAAAATAACTCGAAGGTACATGGTAAGCGCCGGACGGATTATCTCTTCCGAAATACGTAATTGTTATAGGTTGGTGGCAAAATTTTAGAAATCCTGTCTTGCTAATTGTTGGTTTGTCAAAAACAAAAATGTTTGACACAAGCGGAAAACAACGGCGATAACAAAAATAACGCTTTCAGACTGTCACTGGGACAAAACGAAATATACTGCTCACGACAACGATCGAAGAAAAACTAACTGATCCTACGTCTCACTGCGGCAATGCGATCTTATTTCGTGAGAGTCTTCAAACAGTTGTTTATAAAACGCTGTGGACATATTCCGACAAGGGCCCAACGCCACGGCGATTCACGCCGTAGGTCGGATGTCGCCTGAGTGGCGACCATCGATGTTTATGTTAGATTTCATTAGCTCCAAGCGATAGGAAAAAGTCGTCGTCCACAAAGAGTTAAAACGAAAAACTATTTTTTTTTCATTCTCTCGTAATGAAATTAGACCATTTATAACATATTATAAATTTATTTTGAGATAGAGTTATCCCGCAATGCCAATAGTAAAGCGCTGTAAGGCGCGGGCCGATATATCGGCCTCCGGCACTATAAGGGTTGAGGAGTGTGTAAAATAGTATTTCAAATAGTTGATTACTGCGAAATTGTCGTCTGTTTATTAACATGTTACATGAAAATATTCGTAATTCACCTACAACAAATACTTTGTTAACTATTATAGTATCTTATGTTAAAAATTATAATTTATAATATTATCTATTTGCTCAACTTATTTTCATTGTAAGGAAATATTTGGAATACATATTTGAAGTAAAACAGTAAATTATTCTGTGTATCTGGTTATCAAAATAAAAATATTTTATTTGCCGAAATTTTTCGTTCTATTAAAAGTAGTATTTTATTTGAACCACATTAAATTATACTATTTAAAATAGCATTTTAAATATTTTTTCTTGAAATTTTTCCCAGGTCTGATTCAAAAGGTAATGGGCCGCTGGATAGGGCGTCAAGAAAGATCATGTGCAAAATTTTAATCCTATATCTTAACCGGGAGGGTAGTTATGCCATAAAACGGAAAAGAGTAGTATTTCTTAATTTCTTCATTTCTAATTTCTTTTATTAGTATTAGTATTTGTATCTAGAAAACCTAGATACACATACTGTAATTAATTCAGATTTTTAGGTAGAACATTCTATTGTAAGAAATCAAAATCCTCAAAAAAGAACAGAAAATATGCAGATTACCTAAACCAGACTTTCATATGTTCTAAATCTAATATATTTTATAAGTGTTGAAGGAGGTTAGGATCGTGGTTGAAATTAACTGTACGCACGGCTTTTATTGCACACACTTAGAATAGTTTTATTATGGAAAAATAGTGTCTAGATAATGCGATTATGTGTCGGGAGACCGCGTGACTCGAGATCGACAGAGAGAGCCGATCGATGCCGGCAGAACCCGAATGGCAAATGCAGCGCCAGTAGCGTCGGGAATCGCAACTACACCGGCAAATGTCTTATACCGATCTAACAATAAGATATTATCGAAATAATTTTTTACAACAAAACGGTCAGGAATCGATTTTGTCCAGTTAATAAACGTCTACTCTGAATCAAGGGCCGGATTAAAAAGATGAGACACGAAGTACGCCGACAAATGATAGGCAAAAACATGCCAGCGGGCGCTGGTCGAAAATCGAAGGGCGACACGTGTCCTCGAAGGCTGAATTGATGCGATCAATAGGGAGAGGACAAACAAAGGGGTCCGCACCCCTGTATCTTCCGACGCGAATGAAATTCTCAATTTGATTCACCGTGTAGTCGTCCGGAAACAAGCCGGGCAAAATTAACAACAATCGAACGAACAAGATAGTGGCGAAAATGAATAAAAGACAGCCCTCGGGTGTATGAACGACGAGAAGAAAGAAGCAACGTACATACACGCTGCTCGCGCGATCACCAACGGGGGTGGGTTGGATTAAGGAATCCTGACTATTTCGAAGAAACGGGGAACGGACACATCGAATAATTTTAATCTGTGACCCAGAAATCGTGATCGAGATGGATCGACAGGCAATTTTAACTTCCTGCAAAATTTTTGCATTCTTGAAATTGGAACCTGGGCTCCCGTGTGCTACGTCATTTCAAGAGTTAGTGGAAGCAATTCGTTCTACACGAAAATTGTCAAGAAGAATATTTTTTAATGGTCAATTTAATCCCTTAAACGTTCCCAAATATCGATCTGTTTAAAAATTACGTAAAATAACACTAAAACGGCGGGACCCGTTGAAACGAGTCTAAACAATGTTCTCAAATCTTCATTTGTCTAAAAAGCGCGTGAATAGACACTGGAAATAGAGGCCTAAAGATTAAAAATTGTATAATTCACGAGCGTCGACAGACTGCGCAAACGCATTCACGGAAGATCGTTCAATAAATATATTTCAATATGTTTACGATACGTTTATCGAAACAAAACACTCGAATGGGTATTCATGCGTCTGGTACTTAAATAACGATATAAAATAAAGCAATTGAGTTGCTGAAGAACCTGCTGTCAAAACACGGAATTGATTTATCTCACTCAGCAGCTACACGGTGTTGACGGGAATAACACGATTTTCTCTCTGTAGAAATGTTCCAGCGTGGAATGAAAATTTCGTGTTCGTTCGTGCGTCACTGCATTCTCTTGAAAGCCACTCGAGAGCCATTCAGACCCGGTCACATTTTCGCCGTCAAAATAAAATGCAATAATAACCACAGTAAAAGCAAACGTTTCAGGCGATGCACCTAAAAATTTCGAAAGTCCCGACCAATCGTCTTACTTCGAAAGAAAATTGTAGGTGGTAATAAAAATTGATTATGAAGTTCGATAAAGAAATATTACGTCACTAGCATGTGACCGACGTGTTAGTCCAAGTTAACGACAGAGATAAAATCGTAATACAGTGAATTCTCGATATATGTCAAAGGGCTTGCCAGCGTCAAGTATCGTCCAGGAGACATGATTACACTCCTCGGCGTCCGAGGCCTCTCGAGCTCCGTGGTCCTTCACGGGGTATACCCCGTAGTGGGGATAGTTCCGCGACGTTTATCATGCAGGCCTTGGCGACATATATAGAGAAATCACTTTGTATTACAAAATACTAGAAAGAGAAAAGGGAAGATGAACAGAGATAAAATGATGTTCATTCAAAGTTAACAGACATGGGTTCACCCAGCGGCGCGCGAAATTGACACAGCCCGCCCGGGAAACAATAATTATGAAACTGCGAAACCGAGAGGGGCGAGTCTCGTCCACTGCGAAATTGAATGATCGATGAGTATTTGGAAGCAATTGCGGTGCTGGCAAAGAGCGTCTCAATCGGGAGAAGTAATACGCTCGTTATGCACTTTATACAAGCAACAGAGGCTGATGAGACAATTAGTCGATTCGACCGAGATCGGATTAATTGATTTGTAAGTTTACGGACCGGCGAGAAACTCGTCTGAAATAATCTTTAAATTTTCTTTGGAGGACAGTTAATTAGACTGCGGACTTCTCTGCACAAGAAAAATTCTATCTGCATTCTATTGATGCGACTTGTCAATAAACGGACATTTTAGTTTTATTCATGTATATAAAATCGTGATTTTACAACACTCTGGTCATTTGTTGTCCAATTTTTTCGCTGACTTGTAACTAGACTTGTAGATGACTAAAATACAGTAGTGTGCGAATTAACGCGAACATACCAATATTTTGAATGTATTATTAGTTTTCTAAATTTGGCAACATGACTATGTCAGTGGTTGCTGTGATGACCTGTTAGGTATTGACGTGTCGTTAGTGGATAAGTCTGTGACAAATTACATATAATAATTACATAATTATTTCATTTCCGCTAACGACGCGTCAATACCGCTCGACAGGTCAGCGCAGACTAATTCATCAAACGTACAACAAAATGGCCGCAAGCGCTGACAAAGTCATGATGCCAACTTCAGGTTGCAAGGTCCAATCAATTTACTCTGAATTTTAGAAATTTTCGAAGATCTTCTCACACTATAAATGTGTAAAGGTTCGCAATTTAATTACAGTAAATTCAATACGGTCCCAAGGAACAGCAATCTCTTAATTGCGCTCGTACACAAGCTTGTAAGTACTGGCTGCTAAGGGATGAAAAGCATCAGGGCCCGCTCTAGCGGTTACGACGCCCCGGGCAAAAAAAAAAATTGCCGCCCCTTTTTAAACACCGCGCTGAACAGAATGACCTTTTTTTTTTGCAAAATTTTCTGGCAATGGTAGTCAGACATTTTCCATTAACTGAATATTTTAAACATCAATATTTTTCTCACACTTACAGCCAAAGCCAAAATGGCGCCCCTAAATTTTGGCGCCCCGGGCAAATGCCCGGGTTGTCCCCCCCCCCTAGAGCGGGCCCTGAAAGCATCGTCCATGGTCTCGCATTTTAATATCTGCGAAACGATTAGCAAGACCCTCTGTCCGGCTCAACACGGATAGTCTGCGAGTGAAATTAGCCGGCAGGCCATCAACGTTTAATAAAGTTTGTTTAATCAGTCACGATTACAGAGAAAGGGGCATTGGGAACGGTAATCCAACCGGAAACGCGCTTCAATTTCCGAGGATCGAATTTTCCACATACCAGGGATGCTGAACGCACTTCATTCCGTTTCATAAGTTCCATTTCTACGAACCGACTGTAATGTCGTAATAACTATTGATCATCCCAAACTTTCATATGGAGAAATGCTAACAAATCGTTCGAATGCATGACGAACATGTAATTAATATACCGTCGATGTTTATTGGCAAATACAATTAGCTAGAACGAAATGTGCGCTCACGTCGTTGCTCGTTATACTGATATTCCAGATAAGCCGTAGGCTATGGATTGACGATTCGCATTAATTTAACGGGATTAAATTCCTGTTGCAGTAAAAATCTTCCAAAAGGAGTTCGCGTTGGAACAAAATGGCGCGTGTTCTATTTAAAATCGATGGATAAAAAATGTAATAACGACTGCCTGATAACCTCGCTGGTTCTAAATTTTAATAAATTTTATTTTATTATTTGACTACTAGGAATATCGCCATTTTCGTTATCCCGAGGTAACAACTTTCTCTTTCACAACCAACTATGAAACCACATTGTCAAGCAATCGCAGTTAAATTACATCCCCGCGAACCCTCGGGAAATGGAAAACTTTCGACATCGAAGACGCGAGAAGTTCGCACAGGACACGTGCTCCGGACACGAGAGATCCTAAGAGCGTGATTGCGGCTCGTTCAGCTGGAAAAGATCCTCACCACGTTCTTATGCTCCCTAACACGGCTATCTAAAGTCGCGCATAAACGCCTCCAAGATCAAGGCGGATTTATTCGTCCGTTTGTCAACCGCTTACCCGACTTTTCCTTTGACGCGTGTTGCATAATGTCCCGTGAAAATTGAGTTGTTGTGACGAGTGCCATTTCGCTTTGTTCTATGCAGTTTTTCCGTTCTTAACGCAACGACCTCGTTCTCGAACCCTTCAACGAAATAGCTGATGCCCTTTGTGCCGGAAATGTACCTTCGATTTCCTCTGTGCGCGGAGACCGTCGCCAGTATAATGGCTCAAAGATAAATTGTAACAGATTCGCCAATTGGGTCTTACCATCTCGTAATTGAAATAGTGGAATGACATTTCTCCCTTTCCTTGTGTTTTATTCGAATTACTCTTTCTCTTTCTCTCTTTCTCCCTCTCTCCTTCGTTAAGGGAATTCAAGTACCTCTGCTTGCTCGCCAAACTACATTGCATTTAAGAGCCAAGACTCCGCAGATTCGCGATAAGGTACAGTGACCACATTACCGACAAAAATAGGCGAAAAATGGTTTTACGTGCCTCAACTTTTCGTCCTTACATGAGAATATTTTTCGCTGGGAAAGCGCTTCTTTGAAAGAGGAAGGTTCAGTCTAGCGCGCGCTGATCGTGAGCTGACGAGATTATGCAGATATTTGGTAATATTAATATAAGCATTAGTAGTAGGCCAAAAAGTCGAGAGTAGCGCGCGCTAGAAAATATCACCGGCTACAAATTGAGCTATATTTTGTCCTGATTCTCTGCGAAATAAAGCGAAAAACTTGAAGCACGTTTCCGCCGTCAGAATTCATGATATCGATAATACAGAGCAAAAAATGTGACAAGTTTAGTCACAGACTTAAGACCCGTCGGATCAATACCAAGACGGATCTGAAGTCAGTGACTGAAGGCTGTGAACAGAAATTATACAGCAGTTACCGATCTGATGACTCTGAAAAAGTCACGTGACTACCCTCGGCACTTAATTACAATTTAATTCGCGGTAATTCGTATCCCAGTTGTGAACTGTACTGAATCCATCATTTTGTCGAAGCTGAAGTTAGTCTAGTCAACTTTACCAGTCTGGAATTGCAGATTGATGCGAAAGGAGCTCTGCAAATTTGTTTATAACATCCCAAAAAGAGAGATTCGTATATATTCAAGTTTTCCATACGAGCAGTTGACCCTGCAATATTTTCTGCCATTAATATCTTAAAAAACCTCAAAAAGCGTTCCAGTCTGGTTCGACCAGTGACCCGCAAAATGGTGGTTCTCAAGATTAATCTTGATCGCGCATAGCGATCAAATTAACGACAAGGATCGATCAGTTTCGGGCTTCGTTGCAAGGATGCGCGACAGGTATTGTGCTTGATGCATCGGCTACCTCGTACCGGGGGTCGTTAATGGATTTTAATTAATGCGTTTTCCTCACCCAGCTGCTGGTCCCCATTAGCACGTTTAATTACAAGATGTTCTCCGGACGCTGCTCAAGCGTCATCAGCGCAAATAATAGAACGGTCGAACGGAAGGAAAAAGCCCGACTGCGACAAATAATTCAGCCATCCTGATGAGCCCGAGCACTATAAATATTCGCCGAACTATGCGCTTCGGGAAGAAGACGCGGGAAATACGGCAATTTCCGTCGACGTATTTTCAGCGAACAAAGACCACCTAACCTAACCTAAAGTCCACCTAACTGCACCGGACCAATACACCGATTCGTTCCCATCAAAAAGAGGAGAAACGAAGAAGAAAATTATCGAATTATTATTATCAGTGCTGTTGCAGATACGTAGGTGCACGCATTCACAATTTGAACCACGCGTGAAGGGCTCGAAAGTCGTTCAGTGTAAATCCAATTTTCTTATTTTAATTGTTATAATTCTGGTATTGTTAATATTACATATATTCTTCGGAACGTTTATGCACACATTTTTTGACATCGTCGATTTAGAAAAATTAAAGGAACTGTTGCTCAGTGATTTTTATGCAAAATAAAAATTTTCAAGCCTTGGAAGCTACATTGACATTTATTTCTTTTCTCAGTGTTCGAGCAATCAGCTGTTCGGTGCCGCTGTGCGTCCGCACGCACACACAGCAAATTAGCGACTGCCGAACTTTGTTTGTATTGAGGACTCGGCCGTCGTCGCGGTTCGTCTCCCTCTCACCACGCACACTTCGGGTGGCAAGGGTAGTTCGGGGTGCGTGGCGAGGGGAGAGAGCCGCGTCAATATACACGGCAATCCGTCGAGCCCTCGCTCTCTTTTCCGAGAATCGCAGTGGTAACAATAATAAATCAGTTAGCTCTCCCACAAATCACATTTTATTTCTCAAATCATTCGGATCGTAAGTTAAAGGTTCCTCGTTACGGAACCCAACGAAGATCCAAAACACTCCGTAACAATGAGAAGCTGAAAATAATTTTCAAAAAGTTATCTATTCGATCGATTCATTTTCGTTATAAATGCGTAAAATCCCATAATGCAAACGCGTTGACGTTGGTGTGGTGTCGTCCATGCGCGGTGCTTTTAATTGAGCCTGAATTCGATTACTCGGCTGTGGCGTTTACAACCGATATTTATGTAATTAGAACCGCGGTTTAATTCTGACACGGTCTTATTGCGGAAAGAGCCCTCAGTAAATATCGATTTGCCAATAATAACTTCAACAGTGTTCGTTCGTTGGTCGGATCACCCTAACCCCTTCGTGGAATCGAACGATCCCAGTAAAGCGACCGACAACAATCGAAAAGAATTCCGACGCGAGTTGGTTGCGACAAACGGGAAGACATAGCGGTCGGAGCCGTAGCTGGTAGGCCGACTTGTGCCTAGGAAAGTTCGCAATCATGTTCGTTTAAGATGGCTTTCGTTACAAATCGCCGACTCGAATGCCCGGCGGCAACGCGCTCCGAGGAAATACGAAACTCCGAAGAAATAGAGGAACTACCGACGACAGTTTACCGTGTACGTAGCTAACCGGAACGGTGCTCACCCCATTATAACTGAAAATAACAGCGGTCTTGAGCCCTTTTCCTCACTCTACCGAGTTACCCCCTCCTCGCCGGGTCGTCGACACCCCTCAATGCCACCCTTCGGCTGACATTGAGGGCCAGAGTACCTTTTTTGGGTTCAGCTTCACCCATGATGTGCAAAATTAAAAAATGTGACAACAAATTTTCTCCGCGGTTGACATAAATTTCTCAAAAAAATTGTTTACATCAGCTAAGAAACTAATTTAAAGTCTCGAAAAAATTGAAGCCCAATGAGTGTTATCGTCTTTTCGAAAGTGTCCGATTACTGCCGTTTCCTGCCCAATTCGAACAACCTAGTGTCCGTAAATATAAAATAACACAGTTTTCGTAAGCTAATGATTTTATCATTGGTTATCACTCATTCCCAAATTTTGGGATCACTGTACCAAAGCCCTTGGGAAACAGAAATTCTCGAATCAAGACACTTCCATTTTTCCACATCTGCCATAATCTAATGATTTTTCTTTTCACTGTTATTCGTCCCGAAACTTTGAGCTCACTATACCGATCCTTAGGCAGACCTGGAAAAATTTTAGTTAAAAGAAGAAATAGCTATTCGAAATAATTTATTTCCCACCTTTATTTCCATATTGCTGTTTGCAAATAAAAATAGTATTGATTCATTTGATACATTAGCAATTTCAAGTATTATATTATTTCAATATTTATATTTCTTTATTTCAAATATGTCAAAAGAGGGTCGGTATAAAATATACTCAAACGCGACAATCTGGGCACCAGATATAATTTTGAAAAATAACTTCACAATTATCTCAAACAATTATAAAATAAACTAATTATGTTATTGAACACGTATGGGAAATGTGAATCGGAGGGGATGATGGAAGAGGATGGCATGGGATGGTGAGGGCAGTGCTCGGGTCGAGGGGGAAGGGGAGGAATGGTTGAGGAAGGTGGACGAATGGTGGGAGAATATGAGTTGGCGAGGGGATCGATGAGGTTAGGGAAGGGGGCGGAGGTGTGGGTGAGTGTGTGAGAGAGAGAGAAAAGACAGGTATGCTGTGTATTATTATTTTTTCTGTGATAAGCTTTTGATATTTAATTGTTGTTTTTTGTTGCATAATGTAACTTATTGTAGGTTAAGTTATTGTATTTCTGGCGTTGGTTATTTTATTTTTATATTGTTACTTTTATCCTATTTTATGGAAAGTCGACAAGATATCTCTCTCTCTCTCTCTCTCTCTCTCTCTCGCTTGGGTATAAAGCTGTGTGCGGTTTTGCGTGGTAAGGTAATTGGTAAGTTAGGCTAAGGTTAGGATAAGAGCGGGGAAAGGAAGGAGATGCTATGGGAATTGTAACCCTGAGGGGAACAATAAATGATATATAACTAATTATGTTATTGGAAATAATGTTTCAAATGTTTCTGATATAATTTTGGAAAATAATTTCACAATTATCTGAAATAATTATAAAATAAACTAATATTTTATTTGAAATAATGTTTCAAATGATGTCACTTCTAAAGCAATCACCACACTCCGGGTTTTATTCGTTTATGGAAAAAATGAGTAGGTAAAGTTTAAATTATGGTTATTAGCGCGTGTTATAGGTGAGCAACAAGTCCGTACAATGTAGCGAAGACGGAATAACAAATGGATCTATCAGGATTATCAGTTGTAAAAGATGTGGAGACAGGCCCTCGAGGTGTTTGTCTTTTGCTGCAAACTACTTACAACTTGTCCTTGATATAATATTTACAAACAGTCTTGTATTCTGTGCAGCAATTCTAACGATTTTTAGTTGACCATCGGCAATGTAGGTTGCACTTGAGTTGATTCGATGACAGAGCACCTGCGTTTAAGTCACTCAACGGTTAACAAAGTTGCAGCCAGTAATCAGCACTGACCTATTCACCGCGGGTGTGAGTATGCAAAGTGTTGGTTCTCTATTACTGTTGCCATCAATCTCACTAAAATAGTTCTCTTTAACTTAAGGGTATATGCAACCTTGTAGACCTCATAAAATCGAGTGAATCTAACATTTTTCTCTCGCGTACAAAGATACTGTAAACAAAAGACATTCTTTTAGAGAATATTAAGCAACATTTTAGCTTTATTCTCATATTTTTGTTTTTACGTAAAATTGCAAAATGGAGGAGTTATATAACATGTAGCTGTCTAAGGATGAATATAATTGCTTCAATTAAAAACTGTGTTTCCTGTAAAATATAATATAGCTACCAGGCCGTTGCAAAACCGCTGTAATTTATCTCGGCGAATTTTTATTTTGCAATTCCTACGCAGTGGGCATTCCATTACACTATGCACCGAAATAGATTGAACGGTTAGACGGGGAAAAAAAATCTATAAATCTATTCTATTCTAAAATAATAAATCTGTAATGAAAAAATTTGCGGCAAGTTTGATTGAATAATAACTATCGGAATTTCTTTCGGGGCATAGTCCGGGCTCCGATATCGGGAAAACATCCCACGATTAGGAATAATCTTTTCGGCTATCAAAAGTTTTCGAGTATTTCCGATATCATCGCGAACCGAATTACGCTTTGATAAATTATAATTAAATTACTCTTTTAGACGCTCTTTCAATTACTAAAGAGTCAGTTCGTCATACCGAACCGTAAGATTTTTCTGGATGAATTAGTTTACTACGCGAAGGGAAAAAGAAATTTCGAAAGAATTGCGGGGAAAATACTAAAAGTTCTTTTGTACGAGAGAAAACACACAGAAAATGTAAATTACTTGCATAGCAAAATTTTAAAAATTCGGTTCCGACCAATTGCAATTTTTTTATAAAAGATTCTTTTATTTCAGAAAATTCATTCTTCTAACATTTCGAAGAGAGCAAAGTCGTTTCGTACAATTTCATACATAATAGAGACATCTGCGAAATGCTGGTTTTACACGAACTAAGCTCAGATCATAATCCTGTGATAATGGAACTGGGAGTACAAATAGTAAATGATCTAGGGAAAATGGGACTCAACTATAAAAAATCAAATTGGAAATGAAAGATCAATTACTTTTAGTTTATTTATTACATCTGTAAATTGTACTTACTCCATAATCAAATTCCTCCGGATTGCTTAGAATTTCTTCAACCAATGTTACCTCTTCTAACGATTTTAGCGGGAATTTTAAATTCGGGAATTTGTTCAGAAACGACCCGCTGCGTGATCCTCCTGCGTTATTGATTTGTGTTATCTCCTTCAGCGCACGCACCTCTGCTAATACTTTTGTGAGCAGAACTCTCGTCAAATGGTTCTGCAGTATTAGTGTTTTTAACATCCCATCTCTTTTTTGGCACCCCTTGCAGCAATTATTTTCCGTTTGCTCTCCTATTAATTGTTTGTTAGATATTATATTTTTTGAAGTGAACTTATTTATCTCTAAAATATTTTTCTTAACTTACCAATACTACACTGCTTATCGGAATGTATCTCATCCTCTTGTCCCTCTCCCTGCGATTCCTCGCCAACAGAGTGCGAACAAGCGGCTGAAAATAAAATATATTTTGATTAAAAAGATATACTAATTACAGAACCAGAATGATTTATAACTATGAATACATTCGTACATTATATATTACATATAATGTTTTATAGAGTGCTTGCTTTTGAATTTACATACCTATGTTCCTCTGTTTTTTCAAATCTGGAGCAGGGTAGAAAACTGCTGCCTCGTCAGAGGAGGTACTGTCTTCTAATGTAAACGCTGGCCTCTTTCTTCTCTCCGATGGTGACTCTGCCTCCGATTGCAGATCGCTCGTCTCCTCTGCGGCCTTTGCCTTGTTTCTGGCCTTCGTGTAGTCATCTAGAAGCATTAAACGAAAGCGTTACAAGCGTTATTATTTCAATTGTACATTTAGAGTGTATAATAATTGTAACTTACCGAAAGTGCTGTTTCTAAAAATCTTGACCTTGTACTTGGTCCATAAATTGTTACTGGCCTCCATTTTTTTGATTGCGGTCATCAAACGACCCCGTTGCAGTGGTGGCCAGTAACAATTTTCGCCCTCTAACCACTTTGTTGGCACTGCCTCCACGCTGCCATCTTCGATGAACTGAACCACCGTCCACGTTGCAGTTTCCATTGTTTGCTTGCCTAGAATTGAAAAATACAGTCAAAATTTCTGTGGCATGGTTTATAAGAAAACATACTAATTTAAACATTAATTAAAGAGATATATACGAAAATTAAGAGAAGTTATATCAATGTAACAAATATAGCGGAAGAGCATAAGCAAAAGCACGAACGATAACAAATAGTAGCAATAAAAATACTTACTTGTCCGAATATTACAATGACGATGTGGAATTATGTTGTTCTCACTTCACACACTTGCTCCTGCTCCCAGATCGATTCACTCGCAAAATTACTTAAAGTGCCGAATACGTCTCCGGATGGTTCCACGATAAGTAATGAGAAGTCACTCGCGCTCCTAGAAGACACCCCCGCCCATCCCTACTCCGCGGCCAGGTCCCTTAAGAACAAGGTATCGTCCACAGTAAAGACCCCTAACTTTCTAAACATGTGTCAACGAAAGCTCCTCATCGGGTGTGAGTACAACCTCAAGTTGCCAGCCATCGCACAGTGGCGAATTCGGCCGAGTTCGTGGCCAAAATTCGTATCTTCAAATCTATGATGAATTATTGAAATAAATGACGACGATACGACTCCCCTAAAGACGTCTTTTTCAAGACGTGGTTTTAACGTCTGAAATAGATACCGAAATAAAACTAACATCTAAAATATAGCTATGTTAGTACTTTTTAATTTGTACTATGTATGTACAGTATCTCTTTTTTTACATGGAAGAGCATGCGTTTATGTTTTAAAAATTAACACCAACACTAAAAAATATTGTTCACAGAAAGTTCTAGCCCCCGGTAACATGACGGGTTTTATATCTGACTAATCCGGTACTGGCAGACAGAGGGTAACTTTTTCCCGTCAATTTGTGCTGCCTCACCTTATCTGGCGATACTGACAAGGGATCATATTCAGATGCGAAAATCCCATTTTGATGAGACTTATGGGAGCTTATAGTTCTTTGAAAGAAATTTGACACGTGCTTTTTTATCAGCAACCATCCACTCGGGCGTTAAAACCATATTTTTTGGGATATCTCGGAAACCAGACGTCGTAAAAATTTGAATTTTTTTCAAATTGTGTGTTTTTCAATGGGAAATGTAGTCGCGCAAGAAAATTTTAACAAGAGTTTTTTGTTTAAACAATATATTAAAAATTTGATTTTTTTTCAGTTTCCCTTATTTATTGTTAGTTCATTTTAATGTAAACTTGGGTGTGTGATCTTTGATCCAAAATAGGGGGTACATGTTTTTTTTTGCCATTTAACAATAATTATGCATAATGGAAGATATTCTTGCGCCTGGCGTGCGTAGGAAGGAATTCTGGCTGGTTTTATCGAAATGTAAGCATTTAGTATAAACCTGTATAGTATTTTAAACAATACCGTTTATTATTTTATTAGTAGCGAAAGAAGGTGGCGCAGGTAGCAGCGTGACGCGGTGCTAATTATAATTACGGCGCGCCGCAAAAAAATCAAATTTTTAATATATTGTTTAAACAACAAACTTTTGTTAAAATTTTCTTGCGCGACTACATTTCCCATTGAAAAACACACAATTTAAAAAAAAATTCAAATTTTTTCGACCTCTGGTTTCCGAGATATCTCCAAAAATATGGTTTTGACCGCCAACTTTGAGGGCTGTTTTCACCCCTTCAAAGTGGATGGTTGCCGATAAAAAAAAAAGTGTGAAATATTTTTCAAAGAACTATAAGCTCCCACAAGTTTCATCAAAATCGGATTTTCGCATCTGATTATGTTCCCGTGTGAGTATGAAAGGGACGAGGAGTTCTAGCAATAAATGACGGTCGACGAAGCGAGGTTCTACTGTAATTATTTCTCTTTCTATCGATATTTTACCGACCGTATATGACACCACATTTTAAAAAAGGACATCTTAAACAATATCATATGATGAAGTCTATTGCCAATACAACCGCTGGTAACCAATGCGTTAACTATTTCTCTCCCATCATCATGTTTTCTATCATCCTACCAATGAGTCACAGATTAAATAGGAGTCGCGAGTGACCGACGAGGAATAAGTCGTAGCCAGAAGAGAACAAAAACACGAGGGGTCAACCGTATGGCGATCAGACGTATTAAAAACGCCGTAAGCAATTCTCCCCCTAAATTCTCTTCCCTTGGCGCGGTTCTCATCTCTGACGTTCGCAGGGCTGGGAAAAAAGGATGTCACGTGCATACAGTTTCGCTGTCAAAGGGACGATAAGTAGTATCGGTTAGCGGGTAGCGATATTGTTACCACCGGGATGCTTCTGTTCTCACTGAAGAAAAGGGTGGTATTTGCTGAGAGCACGTGGGTGGTACACACCGCGACATACATTCTGTGTAAGACTCTAGCAAACCGCGCGTGCCTGTGTTGCACGAAAAAATTTGCCCTTTCCGGAGGCGATGCTTTATTTCCAGAGAAACTGTTTGTCCCTGAGCCTCGTGGCTGGAAAAATTATGATAGTGGAACTGGCAAAAGTGGAGCTAACACCTCTCCTCACCTGTGAAGAAATGTGGAAAATACAAAGCAGGCACTGTTGCTTAACGTTTCTTCGTAAAAACGGATTTATATTATTATTTATTACCTAATTCTACGATTGCACGTTGAAGCAGCCAAGCGATGGAGGCAGAAATCGCAGCCGGTAGAAATAAAATAAAATTAATCAGCATATTATGAGGTAACGATTTTCGATATTTCATGGCCGATTAAATGACTAGTGATCGAGCCGTGGGTCCTGTAACTTCTTACTCTGACACAACAGCGAAGAGAAGTGAGGGTTAGGCCGACATAAACGTGAATGCTGTCAGTAGAACCGGGGTAATGTAGAACAGAAAAGGAGAGAACGTCCCTGGTAAACACAGAATAACAAGCCGACTCTTTCCTTGTGCTGCTGAAAACGTACTAATGAAATTATTCGCCACGCCTAACACTGATTACTGCCGCGTTCCCGGTGACCAATCAATAATTTCGTGGAATTTGAAAGTTTTCTGTAACAGCGCATGGAGAGTGTCGAATTACAAAAATTATATTTTAAAAGATTATTCATCCTAGACTAAACGAACAATGATTAACAAGACTGCAGATTTTATAGATTCCTGTTAAGAATGAATGGATCATAAGTAAAACAGTATAGATGCATTTAGAAAATCTAAAAATGTTTAAATGATTCAAAAGGGAAATAAATTTGGTTTGTGTATTTTCCAATGAACGCAGGCGATATTTATTTCGCATTAAAGTTCGCAATCTAGTGATTGATCTTTCACCCGAGCGACTCGATGGCTCTTCTCTCTATTTGAACGTGTAATCCGTTATATTTTTCGATTTCAATAAGCGCGGATTACGTCCCGTCAACACGAAAAAGCTCATCCATACGACTGTACACGAAACGCAATGAAATAAATGCGTCATTTCTGGCGAACGCGATTGTTAATTTTTTTCCAATCTCGTGAAATCCCATGGTTATTTGCGGCCATTTTGTCGACAGACATCTTGTTACCTTGTGTGTTGTATTTAGCCCTTCCACACGCACTAGACCGGGACAAGGATATGCAAAATGACCTTAATGAGGGGAAAATACCCCGTCACCCGAAGATACGGAGAAAGTTTCTTTCCCGCACTCAACATCCGCTACATGTCTATACAATCGTGCCTCATGAACGCTGTCCGCTTGAAATATCTTTTAACGATTCGCAAAAACAGTGAGGACAAGAATTGTTGGATTTAAAGGCATAATATGTTATAGGATGTAAAAATATGAAAATATGAAATATAAAAATGTAGAGATAGATTTTGTTTTATTTTTTTTATATGAAATCCGAAGAGATTCATAAATAAGATTTTCCTTCGTCGGAACGCCAATTCGATATTCCGTCTTTATAGGGCACAGAGACGAAGAATGAGAGGCGAGGATGAAGACGCTGCTCATGGAGAAAATAGCGATCGTGGTGGGGGACCGACGGAATTTTACTGAAAGATATTGGCTTATAACTTCTGCATCCATTTAACTGCAATCTTATTTCTCCTGTCGATTTCTGTTTTGACACTCACATTTGGATATTATCTAATTACTTAAAAAATTGATGTCTCAAAATTTTACATAAATATTTGAAATCTGGTTACAGTGAATCCGCTTTATATGCCAAAAGTTCGGGTCTTGTCGTGCTCGGGGCACTGTTCTTTGATGCAGTGCCGAACGTAGAAAAGGACAGCGATATTCACCGCCATTTACAGTTCGCCGCAGTCCAAATATATGATTCCGATGATATTTACTTGTGTAATGAACGATTGAAGTTCCGGAAGCCAAAAAAAGACAGCATATGGGATAGAAAAAGACGCGGAGAGTCGAAGCGTTTGGGAAAGATGAAAGAAAGACTGGCCTTTAAACCAAAACTTAAAGTTTTTTATTATTAACTTTTTTTTACGGGACTTTCACCAATATATTTGTTGAATTTTTCTGATTATAATGATACCAAACACGATACAATTGGGATCATATTTACACTAACTTTCCGTTAATATAATTGTAATGGGAAGTAACTTTCATCGTTCATTACACAAGTAAATATCATCGGAATCATATCATATTTGGTTTCATTTTAATCAGAAAAATGCCGCGAATGTGTTGGTGAAAGTCTCGTGAAAAAGTAATGAAGAATAAAGAAGTTTTCTTATTGGATTAGTAGTGGTCTTCTGGTCTCACACCGATACACCCGACCCGTGTTATGTACACTCCGCGACAAAAAGATAGCACATTATACAGATAAATGGTATTCAGCTTTTCAAGTAGTATATTGCATTGTTTGTGACCTGTATACTGTGTAATAAGAATAACCAATTGCTTCAATATGTTTTAACGCATTTATTACGCGAAGAAAGAACTTTATTGGAGAATGTGTAACATTAAACGAAAAATCGGTGCGTCAAAATGATAGCACAAATTTCTTAAAATAACTAAAATATAAGAATATGTATAAAAAAAATAATGTTTCAATATTTCGTAACTCCACCTTTTGTTTGTATAACTGCCACTAAACGTTGTGGCATAGATTTATATAATTTTTTAACAAATTTGCTGTTTAACGCTGCCCAGTTTTGTTCAATGCAGGTTCTTATTCGTCAAGGGTTCGAAATTGTCTTCCACCGGCATATACTCATCTGGCTAAATAAGCCCAGCAATTTTCCATAATATTTCAATCTAGAGACCTGGCTGGCCATTCCAAGATTTTAATATTTTTCCGCGTAAAATATTCTTTTGCCAAGCTGACGCAGAAATAACGGCGGTGGGCGGAGCTAACACCCACCACCGCCATTGGCTGTGGAGGGGGGTGGGTGTAATTACCCCACCATCTCGGGGGTGGTTAAAAAGTTTTTGTTGTTAATTTTAAAGTTTCTCTTGTTAATTACTTTATATAAAGAACTGTTGCTCCATGAAATATATTGCCACAGCATGACTTAATAAGAAACTGATCCAATAGAATCGATACCCTCCTTCACTAAATGGTCAGGGCTGATACCGTTCGTGAGCAAGCAGAAAGGCACTCGAAGGTGTTTCCTAGAATCGTCTTGAACAAATAGAGAGTGAAAGAGAGATGCGGGTGGATCAATGTCAATCAAACTGGATCTCATGGGCCAACAGGTTCTTCAAAGTGTTTTTATTTGTCAGGAGAAAGGGGAAAACATTGAACGAGGCGTAAGGTAAGATGTCGCGTCGTGTCGGCTTTCCCTGGACGGTGCCGAATCTTGTTGGAATACTTGAAATTCCAGTCACGTGTCATGTATCGTTAAGGAGTTGTTGCGCAAATATAGTGCTGAACGTCGGCGTAGATCCAGACATAATCGTAGCGTGTTGTGGAGTATTTGTCTCGAAAAGTTCTCCAAAATACGATATCTATTCTATTTTGTTATTTTATTATGTATTATTTTTTAAGAATTTCTGTTAGGTTAATGATAGTCAATTAATAACACTATCCAACACCAACATTATTTTGCAATACCTGTTGGGTGATTCTTATACACTTTGTCATTCTAAAACCATATCCGAAAGCAGGATTGCTCTATCACGCAACGTTTTCGAAAAATATTGGTTTTTGTAAAAATGCATGATTTTGATAAATAATTACGAGTGTTACGCAAAAACTAAACACGCGAGAAGGGTCAAGTTTCAGTCAAGAGATAGAGGGGACTCTCCTCTGCATATTTATGTAGCCAATTATATTTTTATGTACTTCCTGTTCGGGCTCAACCGTCAGCTGACCGAAACGACCTCCACGATCCCCAAACAAGCTAGCGAGCCCGCCAACGGAGACCGCACCGGGTGAATTCCAACCGAGGTCGCCCCACTCTTGACGCAAGGCTGCGGATCCCACTCTTACGCTTTACTCCCGGCGGGGATTCTCATTAACCGTGAAGACTGGAGTCTTAAATTTAATAAAAAAGTCGCGTAAATTTCAAGCGTGGGTTGATGGATCCCTGCTGTCCGTGCAAGGAAAATAGGTTTCCATGGACCTGTTATTTCAATTATTTATTGTTAAAATAATGGTTTAAATGATTAAAGTTTCAAATTTTGTTTCTACATACATTATGTGAATTATTTTAATATTTCATTGTTAAAATAATTATTTAAAGAATGTACAAGTATTTACATAATGAATATAGAAACACATTTCTATAGATTATAAAAATTTCCGTAGATTATAAATTTTTATACTCTATAGAAATGTATTCCTATATTAATTATGTAAATACGTGTACATTGTCTAAACAGTTATTTGAACAATAAATTATTGAAATAATTCAAATAATGAATATAGAAACAAATTGTAAAAATTTATTTATTTAAACAATTATTTTATCAGTGAACTATCGAAATGATAATTCAAATAATAAATATATTATCTTAACAATAAATTAGTGAAATAATTCAGATGGTGAATATAGAAACAAATTATGAAAATTTATTCCTTTTATCCGTTAACTGGAAACGAATCGAAGCTTCGAAGTTTCGAAGTGTCGATCCTTCGATTTTCATCACCGGAAGCTTCGAAATCTTCGACCTTCGAAGCAAAGTAACAGCCCTAGTACCAACGAGTTTCTCGTGCCAACTCTTCTCGTTTCTCGTCTTTGCTTACTATGCTTAAAAGGGGGCCGGCAGGGTTTGAAATCCATATGCTTATACATGGGTCAAAACCTTTTCAAACTATCGCTTCAATATTGCAATGAGCAGTTTAAAAGTGGTCACTTGTGTTTCCTAAAAGTCCAATTTATGTCTGTATAGAGCCCAAATTTCGAATTTCTACCTCATCGGGGAGTAATTAACAATATTCGGCAGAAAATTCGAATTCTGAAGCAAGTATGACGTCACAAGATGGCTGCCGCTGAGAGATTCTCTTAATTTCGCGAGATTTAGTGTTCGTATCGAAAAAAGGGCTCTATACAGACGTAGCGAAGACATGTACAAACACGGTGGTATGCATTTTTAATTGATTACTTACTTATTTAAGACGTAAAATGTCTAGAAAAAAGGCACAGGATAACATAGCGTGAGAGTCAAGGCCAAATGCCTGCCGGCTCCCTTAAGGGGGGAGGGTCAAGCAAACAAGCGTTTCTTCTCGAATTTGTTTTGAAGAGAGCACAATATTTCTTTATTTACAAAAAATTGCATGTTATTGTGTAACATCTAGACAACCTATATCAATTTTGAGATTATAAAAATATTCATAAATAACTGAGCAGCAGCTGCTTGGATTTGGCTCCTCTAAAATGCGCTGTGCAACACACAGGTCGTTCTAATTATCTGAAATCACAAATCCAAAAGTTTTTCGTTAATATATAATAATACGCTTTGCATGAACCTAAATTAAAAAAAAAAATTAACAAATTACAAATTCTGCGCCACTTTGAAAAGAAGTCACAATTTTTTTTTATAAAGAAATGGTTATAAACATTGTTAATTTCAATTTTTAAAAAAACTTTTAGGTACTAAAAAGTAGAATAGCATGTTTTCATATTTTTGAGAAATCTGCATTTTTCCGATTTTTTGACGTTTTTCATTTTTTACGACCACAGTTTGCAACAAAAAAATCTGAAAAATTCTCAAAACCGCACTTTAGGATGTAAAATATGCCACATTTTTTCCAGAATTTTAGGTAGCATCGAGGTGCGGAAAATGCGCGGAAAAGTGCGAAATCCAATTTACCCTGTAACTACCCTCACGGGCATGCTAGGGGGTTGCATTTTATTCAGAGGGATTTTTCTTTGACAGCTTTCGAATGGTTCATTAATGATTGAAAAACCCCTGAGGGTGTGTAGTTTAAATCACCGGCTAGGCCCTTTGATCGGGAACAAGCGTTAGTCTGGTGACTACGTCCATAATATCGATTACCGCCACGAGTTGCTAGAACTTGTTGCGCACGCTTGATTTTTACAACTTTTTTTAAAAATTTTTTAAGTATATAAGATAAGTAATAAGATTTTTATAACTTTTAAGCTGTAACAAATTGTTAACTCTTTGCACTCGGCGCTATTTTCAATCTAAAACTAAATTTTTCTTCCGTCTTACAATATTTTCATTTTATTCATACGAAACTGATCCGATTTCTACATATAATATTTAAATGTTTAGTAATCTATTAAATAGAAATTTTGTAATGTAACAAATATTTTGTAAAATTTTTTGTAATTTCTTTGAAATAATGCCACAACAATTTCTAGTGGTGCTTCAGAGTCACCACTCGAGTGCAAAGGGTTAAACGGAAGACGTCTTCTTACGAAATGTGAGAAACATACGGTTACAGCAACATGAAGAATTTCTCTCTGAATCGTTCGACGCTTTATAATATCGAATGAATACGTGTGCAAAATCAATTTGAATTTTTTATTGCACGAATGAAATAGTGATTGCCATACACGCGCGACAATTTCAGCGAACGTCACTGTGAATCCATTTCCGGAAAATCAAATAAGGTAAACGGATAGTAGATAAAACAAGATTATTTGCAGCGTTCGTAATGCGATCGTTATTACACAGTTCAAATAAAATAATATTTTAAAAGGGAAGTGAATGTTGAATGATTCAATTGTTTTATTGTTCAAATAGAATAGTCTGACCTTTCCTGGATTTATCAAAATAAAAAAAAAAGTCGAATGATTTATTTTCGAAATATGAGTTCCAGACCCCGCGGTCTCCCTCAAATCGCCGGGCACGCTGCCTCGGAGCAATTCTTCTGTTACATCGGGGGGGGGGGGAGAGGGGTCTAGACGCTTTATCGTTCCTCGTCCCGTAACAAAATCAAATAAAAATACGAATAAAAGAAACATGTGATTTTCATCTATTCCAAATACTCGTCACGAATAAAGAAATTGGATAAATCATCTTCTTACATCGAGCCTCGAATAAATCTCAAAGTTACGCTGAAAATCATACGTCGAAAATCAAAGATACATTTCCGTAGCGAGTATCTGTCGGGATTCACCGTAAGATAAATGGTGGCGCTGCCTTCGGCTCTAGAATACAGTGAAATCTCGTTGTATGTCAGTCCCGCTGTTCTTTTTACTGACACTGATACGAAATCGGTGGTTCTCACCGAGCGTCCCATTTGAGATACACAGGGCACGCTGGAAACCTAAGATTCATACCGTTTGAAAGTCATAAGAAACCTATGACATACAATCGCGACTGACGTTCAAACGGAAGGAATATCCGTCTCCGATATAAAGTTGCACGGACAAGCGGACAGCGAAGCTCGAGAGCTGTCGTCGCCGAGGAGTGTGCCACACATTGTCGGCTATATCGGAGTGAGACCAGAAGACCACTACTAATCCAATTGCAAAACTTCTTTATTTTTCGTAATTTTTTTATGAAACTTTTACCAACATATTCGTGGCATTTTTCAGCGTGATTCGGGCGGGCGTCCTCCAGGGGATTTATTTCTGTTGGTCAGGAGTGCGGTGCGAAGTGGGTCAGTGGAGCGAGGGTGAGTCTGGTCATGAATGAATGGTGGGGTAGGAAGCGTTAAGGCAAGGAGTGGGAATCGAGGGACACGATGACCTACTGCCGAGCGTCGCACAGTGGGCCATTTGGACGAAATCGGATTCGAAATCAAGGAACTTTCGATAGGAATGAGGTAGAGCGATGAAATTTTTTTTAAATGAAAGCTGAAACTTAGTAGAATATGGGAAAAATAGAGAGATTGTGGTCCGAACGTTTTTTAACCTCGAGAAAATTCGTTAAACGCGCACAAATTCAAGAAAATGTTAGTTTTTTCAATACCACGCCCGGAAAAAAATTTTTTCTAACATGCTATACATCATTTCCCATAGATTTTTTCACGCTGATTTCAAATCTGGTCTCAAAATTTGTCTTCGATCTCAGGATTTTGTAAAAAATAGATTTTTGTGACAAAAACTAATGAAGTCATTTTTTCGTTGAAATGATTGGATGGTAATAATCTCTCTATTTTTCCCATATTCTACAAAGTTTCAGCTTTCATTTAAAAAAAAATTTCATCGCTCTACCTCATTTCTATCGAAAGTTCTTTGATTTTGAATCCGATTTCGTCCAAATTGCCCACTGTGCGTCGTCGCGCCGTTTAGGGTGAGGTGTTTAGCGGGATATTATGAGTGCGGGAAGGTACGTGTGATGGTAAAGTGGATTGGTAACTTAACTATCGGATTGTTCTTATGTCCTGTTGTGTTTGTGTTACATTAAATGTGTACTTAGAGCTACGCAAACATAAGGCCGAATAAATAATTTTATTTATTTATCACCGACAAAGATTTGGAGACAGTGAGGTTTTTTAAAGGACTTTTAGGGCTATTTTTAATGAATCAACCTGGATCTTGGCCTACCAACCTCTCTCGTTTGGTGGATATTGAAGTAAGTAGAACAGAGTACGATTAATCCGGCGTCTGGGAAACAGGCGTTTATGAAACTTTACGGTCTATAGTATTAACTCTCGAACTTACCGCGGAGAGTTCCGCGAAGTCTTCTGGCTTCTTAAATTATTTTACGCTCAAAACTTAACACAGAAGAAGTTAATAGGAAATATTGTTTCCTTTACATCGTTACAGTAGTTAAAGCAAGTATTGCGAAGGGGTTGTTGGTGTGAAACAGTTTCCTACCTTCCATAATTTATTTTCGATTCATTATTAATTCGGAACACGTCCGTCAAAAATGATTAAATACATTAATATAGTTATCTATAATTTAAAAAAAACGTTCCTTTTTTCAGTTTTTTGTTATTAGATAATGTATATCATTTTACTTACATATAGTATTAATGTTTGTTTAATGAGTCCCATTAGATAATTGTCGTTATTTTTTCCTTTATTCCTTATATTCATGTTTGGAATTTGAAAAATTTGTAACGCAGAAGTTATTTCTGTTCAGATATTATAAATTTATAAATAATAAATTCCTTCTGTTTGAAACCTTCGCATGGATTGTTCAACGTCTTATTACTTATTACATTATTATTTTTTAATTTTTAATTATAATTTGATTACATCGTAATTCGTAATTGATGTAATTTAATTACAAAGTATTTTGTAATTGTACTCCATTGCAATTCGAAGATCTGAATTATAAATTTGTAACCGTATCGATTACATATCGATCGGGCGGCGTGTCGCATGAGCAACGCGGACCCCCACCACGACGTCCCTGGTCGTCCTGTCATCCTTCTCTTAATGAAGGATCGCAGGATTCCCCACTAATTAGCGTGCGCGCGCATCGATCCCCACGCGATACGGATCGAATGAGGTCGATGCGCGACAGAATTAGGCCACTCTACGTCTGGGCGCGAGCTTGTTCGGGTTTGGGAATTTCGGGCTGTCCGGTACGCAGCGAGCGAGTCAAACCGACTCAGGAGCGATACAGTCAAACCGACTGCGTTCCTTCATCTCGCGATAACCTCAAACTGAGGAAGTGTCGTACAAACCGCACGACACGGGTCCATAAAGTCCTACAGGCGGCAATCAACGGCCGTAGCGATTAATCAAATAATAACTACAACGAGACGAAGGAAACTGTATCGGTCTCGAGTCGTATTCTCCACAAAGGGAAGTTAATTTTCTTGCTCGTTTCGGTATATCTCCGTGCGGAGCTTCGCGGTATATTTCGTACCGAGTCAGTGCGGTTAACGTCATTCCACCGACACCGGAACGCCTCCGAATCCACTGACTAGTGACGACGGAGGCGAACCTCAGGGTCGGCTGTCTGACCGACGCCTCGTACGTGTCGTCATTCGGGCACCTTTCCTGCGTGAGCAGCGAGTGCTCGTATGCTACGACGACTCACGTTCGTTCGGGAAATTCGCGATACGGTAATCAGAGTCAGTACAGTTAACGTCTTTCCACCGACACCGGATAGTCTCCGAACCCACTGACTAGTGACGACGGAGGCGATCCTCAGGGTCGGCTGTCTGACCGACGCCTCGTACGTGTCGTCATTCGGGCACTTTTCCTGAGTAATCAGCTAGTGCTCGTATGCTACGACGACTCACGTTCGTTCGGAGAATCACGACGAGAACGCGTAACCTCCGGGACAGCGTGACGTGAGTAACGTACGATTAAAGTATAAGAAAGGGACCCAGACGTGGAGCCAGGACATGGCTCGGGTAACTGCCTACGCGATGGCACGATTCTACGAAGTCGCGATCGATTAGGCGCGAATTGCGAACAGCATTGATCTAGCAACCGTCGTATTGCGGTTACTGTACATATAACGAAAACCAGAATATATCTTATTTCTACCTCCAACATCGTCTCCGAATGATTCAAAGTTAGTTTGAACCTCTCCGTCTTCCAGTGTCTGGAGGCACGAACCTTATCTTACTAGGGTCGTAACCGTCCCTATTTCTCTATCGGAAACTCAACATTGATACGTTTTCTCTCACGCGCCTTCTTCGTGTGGAGGCGACAGCGTGCGCGTGGTCTGCGTGCGTCCACGACGTCGCGTGGAGGCGCGGCCGGTCGGGGACGGGTTCCGTATTGCCTGGTTCATTCCACCAACACCGGAGTGCACCCGAACCCACTGAATAGTGACGACGGGGCAGTCCTCAGGGTTGGCCGGGTGAGCTAAGGTCTTGTACGAGTCGTCATCCGTGCATACTCCCCGAAGCCTCGGCTTGGTGTATGGGTGTTACGACGACCCAGTCGTCCGGCGGAGTCGCGACGACAAGGTTTGGATGCGGTGAAGGTCGCTCCTCCATCACCGGAGATCATTCTGACCCGCTGCAAAGTGATCGCGAATGATCTTCTCAGGGTTGGCTGAGCGATCGTAGCCTCGCACGAGTCGGCATTCGTGTGCGCGTCCCGAGAGATCGGCAGCGTGTACGGGTGTTGCGACGGACCTCGATACAGCGGGCGAGACCGCTCGGACGCGTCGGGACGACCGCGTAGAAAGACACGGCAGTAACACAAAGAAGGAGAATAAAACGGTTACAAATTACAATATAATTTAATTACAATGTAATTCAATTACTTTGTAATTATAATTCCTGGAATAATTCAATTGTAATTCAGCATAACTCTGTATGTAGGTCTCTGTATTACGACTGCACCGGCGAGTGCAATACAGCGCATATGAAGAACTGTTAAAAAAACGATTGCAGTCGAAGGTCGCAATTGCACCGGCGAGTGCAATACAGCGCATATGAAGAACTGTTCAAAAAGCGATTGCAGTCGAAGGTCGCAATTGCACCGGCGGGTGCAATACAGCGCATATGAAGAGCTGTTTTATGGCCTATTGCGACTGTACCGGCGAGTAACAACCGGGGGAATAACGTTCGAAGCTCAATTACGACTATTAAGATACTATAACAATACTGTTCCTCATTCTTTGCCCGTAGTAAGTTCTGAAATAAAAGGAAAGAAATGATTGCGAAAATATCTTGTTTAACCCTCCGGGTGCTGTGCCGCAGTCATTTTTGACCCGCTCGTTTCACCACCACTTTCACTGCTTCCGCGACGGAAACGCTTGCGTACGTCACTATACCTGGAAAATTGGGCTGTTCGTTTTCACGTAGAAATTATGCGCGCGTTTGTGTCAAATAGAATTTATTTTAAACTTAACAAATGCCCTGTCACCGGCCGAACTAACCTTGGGTGACTAGTTGAATTGGATACAATGAATTGTAGCGGTGGTACGGTATAGCGCGATTACTGACTCTGATTCTGAAGCTGACCTTTTCTGATGCGAACTTTGCCGATTCTGCCGCTCTGCTCCGAGGCCCGCTTACTCGTCACCTCGGTGGTGACGCGATTTTTTGGCCATGGGCCCGTTTTCGGGGGAAGAATCATCCCCATTCGTTGATTTGACTTGAGGGCGGAGGTTCTTCTGAAACAGCCCTCACCGGTGGAGGAGGAAGTCCCCACCTCAAGTCAATAAGGGAGAGTTCCCAAACTGCGCGATTTATGGGACCCCGGAGCAGCGCGACGAAGGCCTAAGTGGCCCATGTACGCCGTGCTAGCCAAGTGGCTAGCAGCTAATTTATTGCCCCTTGGCCGAGGTCCGGTGACGAAGACCAAGGGCTGGAAAAATGTGCGTTTACTGTCTCTGGTTTTCGTCCGTTTGACGAAAACCAGAGACACGGTTATTGGGGTTGTAGCGCAACCCGAGCGTGCCTCGCGTCGTGCGGAAGAGGATTTACGACCTCTTGTCCGCCGCGTGTAGTGGGCCATAAGGCCCGCTGTGTCCGAATCCGGAACCCTCAAGTACCTCGCGGACGGTACACGGTATGAGGGTCGCACGGATTGACTTATGGCCACTTTTCCAATGCCATCAGCTCGAATCCTCAAGCGCCTCGCGTGCGGCAACTCAAGGATTTAGCATTCTTCGTGATTAGTCGAAGGACGGACAAAAATCGGAAAAGGGCTTAGTCACGCATGTGTATTTTTTGGGCGAAAGAGCATGCTCCGTGCAGCTGTAACATCCTCGCTTGCGTTACGGCCGGAAATGCGAGGACTCACGGTACTTTTGTCTGCGAGGGATCGAACAATACCTATTATCTCAAAGCAGCCTTTTTTTGTCCTCTGGGGACCAAAACCTTACGGATAGCTTAGTTTCTTACGATACTCTGCTAAGGGAGGTCGTATGCGACAAGACGCAAATCGATATTGTATATTGATAAGTTTTCATGTTTCTGGTATCTATTGTTGAATGTTTTTATTTATCTGTTTGTTATGTCCATACAATCTACAAACGAGCCAACATGTAATACATACAATAGAAATATTGAATTAATATTATTTTTTCGTAAATCACAATGCTGTTATATAATACTATTGTCACGTCCCGCGTAGCGTTGCGTCCCACAGTGGTCCAGGTCGAGGAATTAACGAGATTTATAAAAAATTGGGATTAGCACAATCATGTAAATATCAACACTTTATGAATCCTATTTTTCATCGAAGTAATTAATTACTACTAAAGGTAATTACCTCATTTCGTATTGAAATCCTGTCGAATCATTAAAAGACCATTACGTGAATCCTGTAGACCATTTGAAAACAATTAACTTTATTAAAATTGGACCAAACTGCTTGAATTTGTTCTAAATGTTAGGATTAATTTACTGAGTAATGCATAAATAATTTTTTTTAAAGTTGCTATTGATCGTAATTGTGAAGAAAAAATTACAGGTCTCGACTTTTAAGTTTGTTTTTCTGTGAAAATTTAAAGGTGCTGTGGCGGCCTTGGCGACGCACAGTGACGCAAAGAACTTTCGATAGAAATGAGGTAGAACGATGACATTTTTTTAAAATTAAAGCTGAAACTTTGTAGAGTATGGGAAAAATAGGGAGATGATGGTACGAACGCTTTTTAACCTTGAGAAAATTCGTTAAACTTGCATAATTTCAAGAAAATTGTGGTTTTTCCAATCCACGCGCAGAAAAACTTTTTTTAACATGCTATACATCATTTCCCATAGATTTTTTCACTGATTTCAAATCTGGTCTCAAAATTTGTCTACGACTTCAGGATTTTGCAACAAATAGATTTCTGTAACAGAAACTAATGAAATCATTTTTTCGTTGAAATGATTTGATAAGACACTAGTTTGAAAGTATATCGTATTCTCATATATAAAACACAATAAAAATAATAATAATGAAGTATTTGAACGTTTTGAGTTACTTCCGAAACATGAAGCACTTCGCATCTCATCACTTGACGTATCGCTGTCATTGCTACTGGCACTTTCTGCAGACTGTGTGTGGCTGTAACGTGGTATAAATTAGATATCTATTGTCCATAATTATATTTTCATTTACAGAGGAAGTAAGGTATTTAAGGTTTTGAGGTATTTAATTTTTTTAACTCACGTATTTTATATAGGGTGTCTGTTTGGGCCGAAGTGTGAAAGAAGAGTGTTTGGGTCTCGGTGACAGTGGTAATGTGTTTAGGGACGTCAAGCGCAGGGCGTACGTAACTGATTGAGTTTTTCGAGTGGATGCGAAAATTATATATATATATATATATATATATATATATATATATATATATATATATAGAGAGAGAGAGAGAGAGAGAGAGAGAGAGAGAGAGAGAGAGAGAGAGAGAGAGAGAGGACCGATCTTGTGGAGCACGTGTAGCCGACTCAACGTTTAAGTTACTAAACGTATGACATACACCGATATACATTCATTTCGACCAGCCTGACACCAAATCCCTACATAAATTATACAATGATTATTCTGTAAATTAATTAAAAAAAAATAAATACCTTTTCTTGAACAAGTGCGGTCTTTTCTACCTTATATGATATTGTCCTTTCAAACGTTCATTGATACTGAAATTCTGTCTGATCCGTAATTAGAATTGCGAGGTGATATATTTTACTACTTTCCGATGTGAAATTGCTAATATAAAGATACAGTGACAAAACATAATAAAATTAAAAAAAAAATGCGTTAGTCGACAGAATTTGAACGCTGGTCGTCCAGCTGAAAACTTGGCACGCTGGCAAACCAAATCTTGTTGTACCGTAGAAAAAATACGGCATTACACAGGAAATAATGAAACTCGAAATCTATTCAGTATCTGCCGCTATAATGATATATATTCGTGAACAGGACAATGAGATCTATAAGTGTGCAAAGTTTCAACAGAATCGGTGACTCGAAGGTCGTGGCGTCTTGCGAAACGTGCAAGGGTCAGAAACTTTTTCAAACTGCCGCTTCAATATTGCAATGAGCAGTTTATAAGTGGTCAATTGTCCTTCCTGAAGGTTCAATCTAGGTCTGTTCAGAGGCCAAAATGCGAATTTCTGCCTCATCGTCGAGTAATTTGCAATATTCGGCAGCATACATATTGTACATATGTAAACCTCTACTATCGATTTGCATTATCGACCGTATTCTATCGCAACGTACAGTGTTTGAATGGTGCCTTTTTTCTAGACATTTTACGTCTTAAATAAGTAAGTAATCAATTAAAAATGCATACCACCGTGTTTGCGCATGTTTTTGCTACGTCTGTGCAGAGCCTTTTTTTCGATACGAACACTAAATCTCTCGAAATTAAGAGAATCTCTCAGCGGCAGCCATCTCGTAACGTCATACTTGCTTCAGAATTCAAATTTTCTGCCGAATATTACATATTACTCCACTATACAGACGTAGATTGGACTTTTAGGAAACACAATTGACCACTTCTAAACTGCTCATTGCAATATTGAAGCGGCAGTTTGTCTAGATTTTGACCCTTGCATACGTATATGGATTTCAAACCATGCCGGCCCCCTTAAGGGTGCGTGGCCGTTTGAGCTCTCCAATGCTATCGGAGAGTGCTATTCCTATCCTGCAAAATAAAACACTGACGAATTTTTCTCTCGAGAGTAAATCGCGACAGTTTTACTCTCAGAGACACGACTTATGTTTTTTTAATGTAATTTTTCAGCATCGTGCGATACCGAAATTCGTTTTACAAGGAAAGTTTTCCTTGTGATTAAAAAAATTTGAATCAGTGATATTTTTTAATTTCAAAATTTACGTCCACAATCAGAGACCTCAAAACGTTATATTTCAAATTTTTGCGGAAATCAAATAATTTTTGCAAATACACGACCGACATTTTTTTAAATTTTGAGTGCAGATCTGTAACCGGCGATCCCGAAAACCTTAGAATACTAATTTTTTAACAGAACGAACAATTTCTTAACGTACACGTTCGCCATATTGGATCTGCCATTTTGTTTTTTTAAATTTTGCGTTCAATTTCGTAATCG
The DNA here is from genome assembly GCF_050948215.1 of Halictus rubicundus. Lineage (NCBI taxonomy): Eukaryota > Metazoa > Arthropoda > Insecta > Hymenoptera > Halictidae > Halictus > Halictus rubicundus. Next base: position 55,918 of record NW_027488701.1, read on the forward strand.
GCGACCATCAAAACATTAAAACACAAATATTCAATTAAATCTGGGTCCATGACGGTCTTCCTGGAAATTGCAATCCGCCTAGGTAAGGGGCCACTTCTGTAAGGTCCTGGTCTGCGCAGGGACATGATCGTATGCAGGAAAAAGAAGGAGATATTGGTGGAAGATTCGCTTCCTTGTTGGTCTAGTGATGGGATATTGATCGGATTTGTTGACGCAGGCGCGACGATTGTAGCATGAGTAAAGTACAATTTTGGCTAAAATGGGGTACTTTAGTCATCCCGTATAATTTCGCAAAATGATTTGATTATGAAAAATGAATGTATAACATGTGTATGCCAATCAAATGGTAATAATAATTTATCAAAAATATGTAACACGCTTGTTTCGTCGTCTCGTCCTGGACACTTCCGGTTTTTCCTGCCAATAATAGTACCCCACTACTGTCGTCACAATATAGATACATTACTGCGCCGGACGCGCATGCGCAAAAACCCCGACGAAAATCCCCCCACTGAAGTAGTCAGGTCATCCGGCTGACGGAGCTTGCGAGTTAGTCTTGCCTAAGCCGTCGAACCGTCGAACCCGATCTACGCGATGAAGGTATGTAACTTTTTAAGTTTTATATAAAAATGTTGTTTAACCCTTTGCACTCGAAGCTATTTTAATTCCAAAATGAAACATTTCTTCCGACCTAGAATATTGCCCTCCTATATATATTTTTTTCATGTTATATATACGAAAATAGTGCAACTTACTCGTACAATACCGAATGTTTAGTAATTTATTAAATACAAACAAATTTGATAATGTAAAAAATATTTTGAATAATGATACAACAATTTTTAGTGGTGCATTACAGTCATCATTCGAGTGCTAAGGGTTAATAAGACTTTTGGACACCCCCACCCCGAACCGCTCTTTTCGAAATATGACATAGATTATTCTAGTCCTTTTTTACATGCTGCACACGAAATGTTGTCGTTTTTGGCGCAAATGTCATCTTATTTATTTAATATATCTTATTTACCCGGTTACCCGAGTGCCCAGGAGATGCCCCCGCGCCGCACCGATTTTGATAAAATTTAAATATACTGTAAAACTCAATATTCTGAACTTTCTCCTATACATATAACCGCTGTTCAGCATTAATTTATGAAATATTCGCGAAAAACTGGAGTTACTACTACATTGAATTTTGCCTGTATGTGTACGTCCGAGGGGTGCGTATGTGTCAGCATGGTACGATCGCGCGACTATTTCTACAGATATATCACGGTGTTTGTGCCCTTCGGCGGCCGTTGTCACAACGAAGTGCGTCGCGGCGATCGATTTCTTCGGTTGTTTTCCCCTGAAAGTCGCGTCGCGGACTTCGCGTTTTTTTGTTTCGACCTACCTCGTTTTTAACTTTCCGGCACGTAGTCACCTCAGAGCAGCCATTTGCAATGGTCGCGCTACTAACGAACGCCATTTCTCGACGTGCCGGGTGTAAGTACGTATTATCGGGTTTGGTTTGGACTACATTTGGATTAGTTTTCGAGGTAGGTTTGAGTTAGTCTTGAGTTAGATTCAAAATTTACTGTGCAAAATTCAATGTTAGTGTATATCACCATATAAAATATATTTCTTTTGCAAAAAATTTATATTAGGATGAAAATTGACATGAATAATCATATAATAATCATTTTTATGCATAATACAATTTTGTAAAAATTATATATCAATCATTTTTATGTGTTCTTAATTTGTTTTTAATATATGTTTTACACCTATTGGAAAAGTAATAAGAATGTAAGGATAGATCGAAATTGTTTATAGCGAATAGCGATTTGTTAAGTTTGCTAATTTTGTTTACATTGAATGTTTTTAAAAATAAATTCTTTGTTAAATTTATTAATTATATTGGTAAATTTAATTTTCTGTAAACAATTTCCGATATATATTTATACATTAATAACCAAATTACGAGAAGTGTCCGAAAACAGGCCATTTGTCCGCACTGTGCGGCGGTCTCTTTATTTTCCGAGATATTCGAAAAAAACTGTCTATTTTGATGAAAAATTCTGCCTATTTTGAATGACCGAATTTGTTCTTTAGGGTGGGGGAGGGTTCTTTCGTTAATACCTACAATGCACAACAAACTTTCGTTAATACACCCTATGAAAGTATCGAGTCGATGGGGTCAATGTTCTTCCACTTTGCAATCAAATTCGCAGAAGTTATTTATTCATGATCACTATAAGTTGTTTCTATATATGTATTCATTGAGTGATACATGTTATTATTTATTTCCAGTGTTTTCAAATGGGTGAGGTTGGCCAACGGATGCAATGCTGGTTCGCTCTTTACCTCACGCACTGGTTCCTCGGTCACCCCAGGGTCTCCTGTTTCCTTTTCAACGGTTAAGAAGTAATTTTGCAGGTATTTCCTCATTATTTCTTTATCAATGTTTTAATTTGAATAGATTTTGTTTTCTTGAATTTGGAATTTATAGGATACGGGTCTTAGGGATTGCTATTCCCTTATAACTTCTGCGAAATATATTCTTTACGTTCCTTGAGTTTTAGCGCCTTATATATATATATATATATATATATATATATATATATATATACACATTAATAACCAAATTACGAGAAGTGCCCAAAAACAGGCCATTAGTCCGCACAGTACTGCGGTATCTTTATTTTCCGAGATATTTGCAAAAAACTGCCTATTTTGATGAGAAATTCTGCCTATTTTGAATGACCGACTTTGTTCTTTAGGGCGGGGGAGTGTTCTTTCGTTAATACCTACAATGCACAACAAACTTTCTTTAATACACCCTGTGAAAGTATCGAGTCGAAGGGGTCAATGTTCTTCCACTTTGCAATCAAATTCATAGAAGTAATTGTTCGCGAGAGGAAATGGGTTTTAATAATTGGAATGGTTTCTTTATCACACACTGTTTTATTCTGTACATCCGATCTCTACAAGAAACCATGCAAGACTGCCGCAGGAGACTGTGTGCCTCGCGTGGCTGCGCGGCAAACCTCGCGTCGATCGGCAAACCTCGATCGCGACCCTTTTTTTGGTCTGATTACCGACTTATTTGTCCCCAGGTCGTAGCGGCTTTTCACGCCGACCGGCAAACCTCGGTCCCGACCATGGGGCACAATGCTTCGGTGTTTTATTTTATAATCCGTCCCCGAGCACAATGGGGGACCCGGAATCCAAGAACCAATGTATAACCATAACAGAATGATAGAACGATAACTAACTATAGAACGATATAATTACATCACTAAAATGAGGCTACGGTCTAGCCGCGGCGGGAACAGTAATTTTTTCATGATCACTATAAGCTGTTTCTGTACTATATGTATCGATTGCCAAATGATTCCTTCAAATATCTCAATGCTTTAAATTTGACTGTGAGTTCCGACCTGACATGAGTATAGAAATGCCGCGAGTGGAAATACTGGAACATTTCGGCAAGAAAAAAACGTAGATAAAACGAAAATATACGAAATAGACATAATAAAGGATTTATTTTGTACATATTAAGAAGCAATATTTTATTCACTATATTGTCGTTTAATCTATTTCTTTTTTTTCTTTACTAATTATTTCGCCAGTCTTTGAGAATACTCTTTCGGAAGGAACAGATGTTGCCATAACACAAAGATACTCCTTTGCAAGCTTTGATAGTGTTACGTCCCAAGTGGGATGAATTACGATTTTAAGAGGATAGGACGCAGTTTCAAACCTACCTGCATACACCGGCTATGGTTCGGGAAATTGAGGATCGTTTAAATAACTTTGTACCCTTATTTTGAAAACAACAATATTATTGATTTATTCAAAGTGTGGTTCTGAATCAGAGATTACAAATTTGATTTTACAAATATGGTTTATATAGCGCATATACTGGAGTGCTTATAAATAGTTTGATAATAATAATAATAATATTAATATTACCGTGATCACGGGTTCGAATTCGGTTACAATATACTCCGACTGCTGACACTGGTCTTTGAAACGGTTTGTCGCGAAACAACTGAATGAACTATTTTAACTTCAAAAGAGGTTACTGGACTATTGACTATGACTGAATAACTGATTGTTGACGATTGTCTGACCGACTGACTGTTTATAACTGAATTTGAGGAGTTGGTCCCCCTTTTTATGAGATGGACAGTCCTTTGTTTTTCAAAGATGCTGGCACAGGAGTCTCTACCTTGCATCTTTTTACCTTCTTGATGTCTTCTGGCTAGTGTGTCGACACTCCTATTGAGGTGTCCGAAAGTGTCGTCAGTCCGCCTGTCCTACTCCGCGGGGTCGTAAATCCCGTTTCGCTTGCTCGCGGACGATATTCGGGCCTTGAAGGAGTTACTGGGTAGCTACGTCTAGTTGAAATGAAACTCGACGTTTTAGAACAACACTTCAATATATTTTAACTTAACATTTACAAGTCAGTTGGCGAGGTATGACGCGTGCAACGAGTTTTCTAGACGCGATCGATGTGTGTTTTCTTATAGGTATCTTAGCTTTCTGCGGTTCGGTGTCGTGTCGTCTATAAAGTCAACTCGGGCTCTTCTTCTATTGGTTAATGGGTGGTGCATTTGGTCGTCGGAGTGGGGATGCGATTTGGTGGAATTGTGTTTAGATGATCTGAATGGATTAGGTGTGAGAGATATGGGAAAGATGGTCTGGAAAATTAAATGTTTGTGTATTGCCCCTTCAATGGGCTCGTTCACGGAGGTCTCCAAGTGGTGTCCGATGACACTCCAAATCTTGGGACCGTCGCTTCGCCTAAAGTGTTTTGGTTATCGCAGCCGACCGTGTTTATTATAACTCACTTTCGGTCTGTGTGGGACCGAACACCTACCATGAAGTCGGCATCCCTTCTTGCAATTTGGCATAATTGGACACCCTTTCTGTTCGTTCTCAGGGTGTAACTGATCTTTGCTGCGTGTCTTGCAGGAAGATAAGTTGGAGTCGTTTTGCGCGCTACCTAACTGCGTAGAATTTTTAACGTGTATCTTAATTCTATTTATTTCTCCTCGCGTGACATCACTGGGTTTGCATTGTCACGTTGCCCTGATTTTCCGGCCCGTCCGACGGAAGAAAACCTGGGTAACGGCGGGTTTTCATAGACCGTGAGGCCGGGCCACGCTCGGCCGCGCGATACGTGGTCCACCCGTGACAAACGGTATCTCGTAGGCTCGATTTTCCCGACGGATCTTACAAGGTTCGAGACTTGAAACGGGCGCCAGACACTCGCAAGTGTCACACGAACAATTCGTAACGAACGCGAGACGCGAATTATAACACCGAACCTACGAGAGCCGCGCTAGGTTCTGAATAGCGACAGCCTGGGCCATGATTCTACGCGGAGGGAATACGGGACGTTTCCCGCGGCGGAAAGGTTTCTCATGAGAAAAGCGAACACGGGTATGGGCTTGGAACGAACATTTATTTAGTCCGGTTGTTACAGGCGGCTGCCGGGAAGGCCCGGCAGCGATGGAAACGAAGCCCGCGCGGTTTTACAAAAATGTACGACAGTTGGACGGTCGCTCGCGCTTCTTACACCCGGCTCTATTCTATCGCAATTTTCCTGACTGTAATTTAGTGTTGGTAATTCGCGGTTGCAAAGTAAGTTTTATTCGCGGAGGCGGCTTCTGTTGAGGTGGTATGTTAAAATTTTGGCACTGATTCGCGTAGTGCCCTATCTTCCCGCATCGGTTACATTTTATCGGTGTGTTCTGTCTAAATGGATTGCTTCCTACTGGTTTTTCAAACGGTTGCGTTGTCGGTCTAGGATTAACAGGCCGTTCTGTTTGTCCGGTCCATGTCCTATCGGTTGTCGGTCTACCGATTCCGCGTCTATTTCTGGAGTCTCGCTCCCACATTTCGGCTTCTAAGGCGTAGCCTTGTGCTTCCGAAATATTACTCGGTTTATTTGGATACACGAGGACGGCAAGCTCATAACGCAAGTTCCTAACATATGTTCTAACGGCTTCCTTATCTAAAATGCTAAGAGCAACTTGCCTCGTCGTAGGGCGCGAATTCTCGTTTTGTGTCGCGTACCGATATTCATTTAACTGCTGTCTAAAGCGAAGAGTATAGTTCATCACGCCTTCCGTCTTTCCCTGAATTATATTATTCAATTTATCTCTCGCGGCGTCTGGCGAAACACTTGGGAACACGTATGTTCGCAACGCGTCGTATAATTTGTCGTAACTATTAATTTCTAAATACCGAATGCTTCTTTCCGCTTGATCGATGATTTTAGTAGTAAGTATTATGTCAAGTAAAATATCCGGTTCGTAGCAACGAGATCTAGCGCGCTTAACCAGTCGTATACAATCCTCAACCCCGGAGTCATCCCGTCCTTTGAGAGGTTTTATGGTGTCGACCAGGTCTTTGGCCCTTTTAAAACGATGCTCGTCATACCTGGGCTCCGTATTGTTGCTAACCTGGCCGGAGTTTTGTCCAGATGTACCCGGTAGTCGGAAGTGGTTCTTAAATGATCCGTCTCCTTCGTCCATTTCCCTTTCCTCTGCGGGATGTCCCGTAGGGTAGCCTGCAGCGATGTCACCATACGTAGCTGTAGTCTCGTCGTCCGCAAGCAGTGGTTTTAATACTTTATGGAATGGCAGTGTTTCCTGTCTTCTTTTGTCGTTTTCAGTTGCCAGTATCGCAATATTTTGCGTAATTTTTTCCTGTTGCGTGGTCAAGGTTTGGATAGATTTCGTGAACGCCACGATAGCTTCTTCGAGAGGATTGGACATCCTGATTTTTCCCTTCTTTGGTCCGTTATACAAATCGTGACGACCTTCTGGACTTGTCCCTCAGCTTTCAACAGGTTCCGTGGATCCGGTTGTCTCCCGAGTTTTCCAGTCGTCCTCTTGTGTATATCCTGGCAGGATCGCCAAAATGTTACGGGGAAAAACGTAACTTCAACAAAGATACCGCCTAGCGATCGCGTTCCGTAGATACTCGGTCGAATAGGGGTTTAAAATAAAAGAGACACAGAATTTAGTCTAAGACTGACACGAATATTCTGGTTCTTTATTGGAGGTTCTCCGGTTTAAGTACTATTTCTTATCGCTATGGATGCGCTGGTTTTTGGGGGTGGGTGGATACAGTCATCGGGTACTATCTGCTAAGGGCAAGGTACAGGGGCGATCGGTGGCTGCTTGTTTGTTATACAATGTGTCATCGGTCCTGAGTCATCTAGTCGTTACACGTTCCAGCTCAATAGTAATAATCCGTCATAAACCGCTCCATACAGAGCAGCGCCGGGGGACGGTACCTAAACAAACCGAGTCTATCGTAGGTATGCCTATCCCCATCTCTGCCGCGGCTGTTGGCCCAATTTTTGAGGCCGAAGGCCGTCACGCTACACAGTATGTGTGACCGCTGTAGCCATTATTTCGAATTCAGCCGAAAATGCGTGTGAAACGAGGCCTGCCTCTTCCACTCTGAACCAATCGGCCGCGCATTCGTATCTAGATACGTCACCGCAGTCCTGCCGGGGAACCTTCTTCTAAGCTTCGCATCAATACAATGTCATCACTTCGAACCCATACGAAATGGCGTCTTGACACCCTCTACAATCGTGTAGTAGTGGGCGGTAACAGTTTAATATCTTAGTCCACTCCTATAATCCACACTGTATACGAAGGCAGCGATGAATGGTTTCCCCGATGCCTTCTCTCAATATGTAGTATATAATATTGGGCACCTTGGTGAGGAATAGGTTGTACACTGTTTGGTATAATAACTTTATTCCTCTATAGTATGTAGCGGCCCGGCTGCCGCCACACCGCTCCCTCTTGTATACCGAAGGGTACCAGGGTTTTTCCAGGGAGACACCGGCGTGACCTCGGTATGGACATACCTGGTACCTTCCTCTGCGCGGTTAGACTGTTATAAATAGCGCCAAAAAGCCTACCGAGTTCAGTTGGTTGCTCGCTGCCGTTCAGGACCACTCCTGTCAAACGTTGTATCATCACCGAAATAATAAACACCGTGTATACATCCCAAGCGACTTTCCTACCGCGTGTTATTGAACCAGTCTCTACAGGTACGATGGTTCGCGTTATAACTGTTCGTTTCGAGATTTCTTAAATGGTACTTGGTGGTTCGCGATATATGTTTATTTCGGAGAGTTCGTCTCGTCCGTCTGCCTGTTCGATTTGTATCTGCTCGGTCTTGTCGTGTCCTGTCTATCGTCAGTTCGGTTTTTTCGTGATTGGATGATTTTGGATTTAGGTGGGAAAATATAGTGTTTTGTAATTGGACGTGGGTGCATTGGGAGGAGTTTTGAGTTGATGGGAGTGGGAGACTGTCAGGGATTCCTGGTTTTGTCTCCGTTCGTCAATGGCGTGATTTATTACTGTGTTTCGTTCGTCGTTTCGTTAGTTTGGTCGCATGTGCTGTCCATCTGTCGGGGTCAAGATTGTCGAATTGCGGTGGTCGTAAACTTATTTTTTCGGTCGTTTATACCTACTTCGCACGTGTTTTTAATGGGACATCCCCTTCAGGTATGTCCCTTTGTCGCCTGGAGGAACGGTACGGTACGACCTTCGGTGTTGCCGTCGCAACACACAGCTTACATCCAATATCATGGAGTTAATCACACGGGAATTTCTTAGTAAAAATAGTATCTATTGAGTCATTGGTGTTCGGTGCGGATTTTTTGAAAATGACACGCGGACGATTGTTCCGCCCAAGGTCGTAAATCTTGGGCCCGGTGGTCGCGGACGCGTCACTCCCGATACCGCCGCGGTTTACTGTCCGCCAAATCAATTTTGGACAGCTGTTTCAAATGTTGATTTGCTGAATCTAGTCGGAAGCGCGTTTCATCCCAGACCTGCTAGAGGATTCGTCAGTAAGGCTGATCTTAGCAGGCCCTGCCTTAGACGCGTCGGTTCGTCTCGTGTGATTGTTGGTTTTGATCGCGAGAGCGTTCCGCGTCGGATCTTGGTTGCACGCGCGATGCAAGATGTTCTTGCAACGCTATCACGAACAGAAGTGAGCTCAGATCGAGCGATCCTCACGAGCATTGTTTCTGACAAAAACCGTTCGTCCTCACGAGAATTGTTTTGACAAAAGCTGATCGCTTGCCAGGCTCGCATAGCCCGACGACGGAACCCCGTCAACGCAAAACTGAATGTTTCACGTTTGAATCAAACTAGTGAGCGTTTGATTTTTAGGTGAGACTCCTTTATGTATTGAAAGGGTAGTCCTCATGGAAGAGGGAGTGCACTGATTGGTTCTGCTGAATGTTGCGTTACCCAATCAGCGCATCATTGACTGATTGTCACCCTGTTTGGGTAATCTGGATGGGCTTGCCCTGGAGAGTATAAGCTGATGCCGGTCTCTCAACAAGGCTGACCCTTGACACTTTTGAACAGTGCCCTTTTGTTTTGGGTGGTCCTTCGTAGGACTTAATTTATGACATCCCGCAACCATAGGAAGTGACCACAAACGAAAGGCAGGCTGTGATGCGAGCCTGGATGGTCGTCACTGTTGCGCCGTGCCTAATCGTTGAAGGTGATCACTTAGTTACGAGCGTATCATAAACAATTGTCCGAAGGCAAGCACCACTTGAATTGTTCCTTGCGACGGAACAATTGGGAAACAAGAATGCACAGGTTACCTGAAAGATGGCAACAAGTCCTTACAAATAATGGAAATTATATCATTGAATAATATTAAACACGTATTTTTATAAATTGATTCAAATGTTTTCTTTAAAATACGACAGAACTTTCCCTCCAATCTAATATATTTTTATAACAGTTTCAAGTACCAAATATTTGCAGTTTTTGATGCTCCGCGAATTAAAAAACGGAATTTCAAACAGGAAGAATCGTAGAATACGACCATATCTTAAAAAAATTTTTTACACTTTATAATCGGTGGAAGAATTTCCAGAACAAAGATGTTTCTAATATATTTTCATTAAGAAATTACATTTGCGTATAACATGATAAATTATTTAAGAAGAATTTTATATGTATAATTTACGTATGATAAAATACATATAAGGATGTGCGATGCTGTTTCATTAAATGCCAGGAACGTTACCTATTTCTATGGTGTTATAAAGGAGAGATACGGATAGTTTACCTAAGGAGCTGTGGAGCCCCTAAAAACATTTTTTTTTGTGCCACGCGCAGCAGGGAACTGTCAACGCGCTCTCGAAAGGCCATCTGGAAAGGGCCGAGAGGCCAGAGAAGAAATTCGGTTCCAAAGTCTGACACGGTTGCCGCTAGTAAACGCTAGGACCAAAACCAGGGTTGTAATTTTGAGCCGGCTGGCAGGGCCTGCCAGATATGCATTGACCTTTAATCTCCAATCTGGGATCTCGGATGTGCCCAGGGAGAGCGATCACGACAGCCGTTATCGCGGCGGTGCTGTCAAAGGACGGCCCGGTCTTTCGATCTTTGATCGGAGTGTAATCGCGAAACTTTATTTCAACGAAACTTTATTTATTCTCGCCCGTACATGTTAACGTTATTGATTGTCTAGGCGAACTGCGCCGCGGACCGTGGCCGCTGATCGTCAGATTGCGTCGCGATCGTGGAATTCCATCGACGTCGTCGCTGCCCTGCTACCCCTTGTGGCAAATCGTGCGCTCGCGCGCTCTTACAGGAGGGACGTGAATAAATGTGCCACGTCACAGCATAATAGTTCATAATAATTCTTTGTCTGAGGGTTTATTCATTGACGGTCGAACCACCGGACGTGACATGGTATATATTCGTGAACAGGAGAACGAGATCTATAAGTGTGCGAAGTTTCAATACTATCTGTTATGAGGACAACGGTTCTGGCTTATATCGGTGACGGTTATGGTTCTTAAGTACCAATATTATATCGATCCTATAACTGTTATTTTTTGGTTCCAGTTTCATTTATAATTCGGTTCTGTGATAGAACGTAGAGTATACAATGTGTGCAAGCAACTAAATCATCGTCAGTGCGACCCTAAAATACCACGATGAAAGGTTAGCGTATGCTGACAAAACACAAAACTGTTCGACGAGGTCGGTCAACTATTGATATCTGTACCACCTCACCTCACCTATTTCGATGATTTTTTAATATGTTGTAGATGTCAACATCGTGAACACAATTGTAAAAACTCACTTGTATATTTATCGTTTTGTTCCTATATAGGGCGAAAGCTCGGGATCTGCTTTCGCCGTATTTCAGATCAGGTTACCTATGCGACTTGACTTTGTTATGGAGTCGCCCGAGAGTGAACACGGAGAATGAGAGAGGCGAGAGGTAGTTGCAGACCATACAGTTGTCAGCCGTGTAGCAATACAGTATTCCCTCCGAAAGTGATAAAACCTCCGGGCTCTGGAGTAATGTGCCAGAGGTTTGAATGTGGCGGCAAACTACAAAGTGGTTGGCCGAGCAGTCATATCTTTCGTTGCAAAAACGATAGCATATGGCATACCCTCTCGTTCTGGCCGGTGTCGAGCAGACAACTTCAAAAGAAAGAGAGGGGATAAACATTTTCTTCTTGCGAAAAAGCATCGTCGTCTTATTTCGAAAGAAAACTGTATCAATGATCGTATAGGTCGTAGGTATTTACTACGTTATTTGAAGTTTGCCGACGATAGAGAAGGATAGCGCGGTGACTACAAAGAGGAGTTGATTAAAATGAGTGTAATCACGGCATAATTTTGATGTTGTATACTTATTTAATGAGTGACCATAGCTCGCTAGAATACAAGTAAATATCATTAAAACTCTATCGAGCTTGGTCTTTTTTCAACCATATAAATCTCATAAATCTGAAAAGAAATTACAATGTCTTGTTCATTGATCACTCTTGGAATTGTCGAAGGGGATTCGGATGCTAACAGTGATCACTGTCGGGATAGTGGTAGCGAATTTTGACCGCTGTCGGCGGTGTAGGTCATTCACTAGACCTTTAAAACATTATGTTTACATTGACCACTTCTGCAACAGTGGAAGCCTCATCACATTGATTGAATTGATGGTTTAATGGAACCTGATGCATTACTAATTGATCATCCTGTAATGCACAGTTTTACTGTTGTCACAAAACAACTGTAAGGAAAATGAAAACGAAGATGAAGATTACAGAGAAGTTAAGATGAAGATTAGAGAGAAGTTAACGAATTGCGGAGACCAGTACAGCAAGATATCAAGAAGAAAGATGTTGGTGCGAGTGGAAATGTATACTCAAAAACAGCGTGTTCAGCTTGAACACGAACGGGCATTGGCATGCTCTCTACAATTACATTTGGAGGCCTTGGAAATATTTGACTTGATAAACAAAACTTACAAAAACATAATACAGTTTTGTTGAAGAAACGGAGATGGATCAGAACGGCTTCTGCCGTTTCTTGGATCACACTACCTATACGGCTTGACTTTGCGAGAGGCTCGAATGTAGCGACTATAACTATAAAGTGGTCGGCCGAGCAGTGGTACAAGTGTAACATGCCCTCTCATTCTGCTGCATATGTACATCTTGTATTTGGCTTGACTTTGTTCTCCTGTGAGTCGAGAGAGGAGCAAGATGGAGAGTCAGCAAGAGGGGAGAGGTACCGCAAGATCATAAAGTTGTCCTTCTCCTTCTGGCAGTAAACGGTATCGGAAGAATATCGACCGCAAAGATGTTTTGATATATTCTGTCTCGAGAAACGGCACCAATGTTCGTTTCGTGAATAGGAAATTTCTGTCTTCTCTGCTTCTTTTCAAGAATCCATCATACATGTTTTTCATCAGTACTGAAGAACACGAAGTCGACCACTACGACAGCTGAGCGATGAAAACCCCGAGATAAAGATTAAAGAGGAGCTACTATGAATTGGTACAAAAGTAAAAAAATTCCAAATTATGCCGTGTTTAGACACATTTTAATCAGAAAAATCATCTAAATATGCTATTAAAATTTCTAGAAAAAAAAAAAAAAGGAAAAAAAGAAAGTTTTGTATCTATGTCGACTGCTACGACTCTGTGCATCTCCTTCTTTCCACACGCTGTTCTTCTTTGCGTTTTAAACATTCGTTGCTTCTTAAATAAGTAAGTATAATCGAAATTCCCCCATAGTAGTGGGGATACAATTTTATCACTCGTGGAAGGAAGACTGTATCTTTCGTTTAAAACGATAAAATGTAACATACCCTCGTGTAACGACACTAAGCGGCGGGAGGGGATAACGATTTCCTTATTTTGGAACAAACACCGTTGCCTTATAACGGAACAAAACTGTCTTATTTCAATAATTATTTATTAGTATTTATTACTTAAACAATTACTTACATAAATACGATTGTCGATCGTCGATGATTCATTTGCTTGTATACATTGTATATTCTGATATATGGCCGAACAAAATAACAGAATCGAAATATAACCGAAACTAGAACCAAAATACAGAATCGAGAAATAACTGTTAGAGAACCATAGCTTCGATGCCTAAGGGGACACCTAGAATGCATGCTGATTGGTATGCACTGGAGTGGGGATCAGCGCGTTGTCCCTTATGTATCTGTAGCGTCCAGGAATTCGTGATTTTCGCTAATTAATGAGATCGAACATTGTTCGCAACCAGATTTTGTAACCCATTTCATGGCCACAAATCCTGCAAAATATTCAACCGCAGTGACTTCTAATGTTTTATCAATTATATATGACGCATCAATGACAACTTCTTCGACGTCAATAAACGTTTCTTGATCAATTTCACATTCACGACTTGTATTTGTCGATATTAGTGCAACATTAGATGTAGCATCATATTTCGAGCTTGGAAGTAATGTTTCGTCCTCATCATATAAACAATTGGCAGATTGAGCCGGTTTTGATCAATTTAATACAATATTTTTTTTTGCAATGATAAGCGAAAAGCTTTTGCAGACGGGTTTTGATTATAAATTCCACCATAAGTGCGCATCATTCAAAATAAATTTTCCAATGGGTCTTGATTCACTCTAGACGTTACACAAAAAATTAATTCCATCGCACTTGAGATCTTCCCATAATTGCAAAATTGCTTTCACAGAAATTTCCAAGCCTTCGAAACATGGTGGTATATTCTGACCATTAGTTTTAATGGTGCACCATTTGGGACATCTTTCTAATAATGCAGTTAAATTATTTTGTGAATTTAATCGAATTTCCGACAGTTTACATCTATCTGGATTCGAATCGTTGCAACTCCGGCTGTTTAAGGAATCAAAACTATCATTAAGAATTTTGAAAAATTCAGCAGTATGCATTACTGTTTGACTTTGAATTCCCCCCACCGTTCCCGCGGTTAAAAGAGCTGCTGAAACTCTGCGACTAAATACTTGCAGAGCTAAACGACATTTCATTTTTTCAAAGTTATTTGGATAAACGTGTTTCTCCGTTAATTTGCAAGCAGCTCTCGTTGCTTTATCACCTTCCAATTTCCATAACGAACGTACGTCTTTCCACGATGCAATTTTATGATCGTCAAACATAATATCATATCTCAAAAGTTGATATCTTATAGATTTAAAAATATGCGGTATATCAAAGGTCGTGTACATTTTTTGATTTCCAGGCATGAAATATGGACGGTCTACAGAAATTCTATATTTAATAGCACTTCGATTACTGGCATTTTGAGCAGAAACAGCAGCACGTACTTTTAATCCCGTGCTGAAAATTGCTTCTATTATTTCATCAAATAAGGATGATAAATCGCTAATTTTTACTGCATTACTGGTCAGAAAGTATGCTACAGGTTGTTGAGTTAGACGCTAGATGTTGTTGCTTTGCCGGTTTTCGAGAGTCTCTTCTTTCCTGGCTGGCATGTGAACCGAGCGTTGGCGGGGGGTTGATTTCTCGAAATTCGATTGGCGGAATATTTTTTGGAAGACGCTCCTTGTGGGGGTGGACTAACGCTGGGAATTGCCCGATTCGTCAGCGCAGGTAGTTGACGGTTACGGCAATAAAACAATTTTGGTCGTCCCGAAGTTTATTCCGTGTTCATAAAATGCCCAACCGTTTTTTCGGCAGACGCATTTCCGAAGGTGGTACAAATGATGGTTTTTATGGCGTTTTACTGTAAATTCAATTGTACCCCTCACATTTCGAAAAGACCGATAGGGGAGGGGTCCAAAGTCTTATCGAAATGAAAAGTTTGTATAAAACCCAAAAAGTTACGTACCTTCATCGCGTAGAATAGCTCCGCTTTCGTCCGCTACAGACCGTAGACCAAAATCTTGAATTTTGAATTAAATTCGCAGATTAGTAGTTCTTTTTCCGACGGCTTACGCAAGACTAGGACGGCATTTTCCCTACCCTACTTGAAGAGTAGCCTATTTGAAGACTTCAAATTCTGCCTTCGTGTTTTTAAATATGAATTAATTGTTACGTCCCAGATGGGGCTGTTTATAGTTTTCCGGGGATAAGGCGCAGTTTTGAACCTACCTGCGTTCACCGGCTTTGGTTCGGGAGATTGAGGGCTGGTTAAATAAATTGTACCTTAAATTTTATATAAAAACGGCAAAGGTTTGGTTTATTTAGAATCTAGTTCTGAATCAGATTATACAAGGATGAATTCTCATAGCGCATAAGCTAGAGCACTTATAGACAGTTCGCTTAATAGTACGTTTAAATTACCGAGTCGTTGGTAGGCGCTCGCTGGTTGTGGCCGCTGGACGCTGGGACACACGCGGACACTTCACGCAACGGGGTTTCGAAATTCGGCGACACTATCTTACTGCCGGCGCGACGCGTGTGTGGTACAAGGGTCTGTCAACGGAACTGAGCAGTAGCACTGATTTTGAATTGAGTGAATCCGAATTGAAGAGCTGGTTTCCTTTTTATAGTGTGGGCGGTCCTTTGTTTTCTTGAAGTGCTGATTTAGGCGTTTCTGCTTCCCGATCTTCTCGATGTTTCTTGCTTCGTCAGCTGTGTGTTGCCAAGATGAAGTCGTCGTCTTTTCTTATGGTTCGGCGTAATTTGATATTTTCCTCTTTTGCGTCTAATTTGTAATCTGGTCTTCATCTGCGTGTCTTGCAGGAAGATAAGTCGGCGTATTTTTAACCGCGTCGGGTTGTCACGTATATTTCGATCTTATTTTGTTTTCCCGTGTGATAATACTAATGGTCCTTGTGTAGGCGTTTATCGGCGAACCGCCGGACGTGACCGCCGGAATACTCACACTGGAATATGTGAACCGAGTTTTGGGCTGGGCATGGTCGGAACAGAAAATGAGACGACTCACCGTTGGTTTTGCGGTAGTCTTTTTATTAGTTTTTCCGCGCCTGCGGTAGGAACACCTTGGCCTCTCGGGAGGCCTCGAAAGACGAATTAACATGTGTTTCGTGAAGGCTGGTGGAGTTGAGTGAGGAGACGGCGAGATGGGTGCCACGTGGATATGAAAAACGTCACTGGGTGGTGCGAAAAATGACCAGGTTTATTTTGATATCGTCTGATCGCGAGACTTGGCGGGCACCAAGCACTCGCGTAACAATAATCTTAGGATCGCCGGTATAATGTTAAACGAGCGGTTAATTTCACGAACGGCCGACACTCTACCGATTGCTCGGGATACGAAAAACGAAGGTGTGAACGATTCACGATCCGGAAAGCGAGAGAGCGATCGACCTCGCGACGAGTATCGAGCGTCGATTCTCCTTTGGTGGGGGTTTCCAAAAAACGTGACCTAAACAGTCGTCTTCGCTGGAGGTCCCCGTGGTCTATTGTGGTCTATTGTTCCGCGGAGTCGGCGAGAGCAGTGGTGCTCATCGTCGTCGTGGTGTCGCATGACGACCGCGTCTGTTGCGGCGACGGCACCGAACAGTCCTAATTCCTTTACTAAATGCATGAATCGCGGTTTACATAGTGCTTTCGTAAAAATGTCAGCTAACTGCTTATCGGTCTTAACATATTCTTAACATATTCTACGTCAATTTCGCTTTTATTATGTAGATCACGTATGAAATGATATTTTACATCGATATGTTTACTTCTCTGGTGAAACTCTGGATTTTTGATTAATTTGATCGCACTCATATTATCTACTAATAACGTGTATTGTACATTAATTTCACATTCACTGAACAATTTCTTTAGCCACACAATCTCTTTAACGGCTGATGCTGCGCTAACATACTCAGCTTCTGTCGTAGACAATGATACACATTGCTGTCTCTTACTCTGCCATGAGATGGCTGCATTCGCGTATTGACATACGATACCCGACCTTGATTTACGCGTCTCCTTGTCTCCCGCATAATCTGCGTCACTATATACCTTAAAATTACCGCCTTTAGTATAAAATAATCCTAAGTCTAACGTACCCTTGAGGTACCTCATTATTCGCTTAACGAGTAGCCAATGTCCTTCGCTTGGTTTTTCTAGAGCTCTCGAAGCAATGTTTACGGCATAGCTTATATCGGGCCGGCTAAATACTTGAAGATACATAAGGCTACCTACGGCCTCCCTATAGGGCGCTTTACAATTGTTTCCTTCTGAATTACCTGCATCCCAACTTGCCTCTATTGGAGAACAGACACTATTTGCTTCGTTTAAATTAAATTTTTGTAAAATGCTTTCAATATATTTTGTCTGGTGTACAAATATAGAACCATCCTTTAATCTGACAATTTCTCCGCCTAAGAAATTCGTTACTTCTTTTGTGGTAGTTATTTTAAATTCCTTCGCTAATTCAGTAAAGAATTGATCTATTAAGAAATTCCGCGTAGCTGCTAAAAGCCCATCATCAACATAAATAACTAAACACATTTTTCGGTCACCAGTGTGACGACTACGCGAACTCCCGGAAGGGCATAAGCCTAAACCGAGAGAGCGGGATATCTCTAATCGTCCAGATTTACTACCCACTGTTCCGCTGCTCTCCCGACGGTTACAGCATAAAGGAACAGGAGGATTTGAATGACAAACTATGGGTTCGAGTAGATGAACGAACTACATATGAATATATTTACGCAAATGCGGAGAGAAAACAATCGAGTGAAATCGGTTAACATAACCCGCACGGCTGTAAAGGGACCGGCAAGGCAACAGTTTAGCAACATATCACACATGAATATAAACAATATAAAAACACAACGAAAACCACTCACCATTACAATGTCTCTCTCCACACAATACAACGGTGGAAATAACTCGCAAAGAGAGAATACAATATGCCGTTGAGTAATGTATCTAAAAGCTAAAATTAAAACGGTTAAGGGTCTCTTCATACTTGCCGGGACCGGAGGGTTTTACGTACGGACTATAGGTCCAAATGCCGTGTTACCGATATTCTGTCGAAGCTCGAGCGCCTTCGTTCCGGCCATTGGACTATTCCCAGAGACCGCCGTTGTCCGGCGGCTGAGCAAGCGGCTGATCATTACCAGATGGCCTTTCGAGACCGCGTTGACAGTTCCCTGCTGTGCGTGGCACAAAAAAAAAGGTTTCTCGGGGCTCTACAGGTCCTTAGGTAAACTATCGGTATCTCTCCTCTAGAACATTATGGAAATAGGAATCGTTCCTACCTCTTCGTGAAACAGCATCACACATCCTTATATATTAACGTAAATTATACATATATTGTAAAAACGAGAATAGTTGTTTTTTTTTTTATAGGAAGTATTCACGTTAGGAAGGGGATCATGCCTTGTGAATTCGATCATTTTTGGGGGACTATGTCTCGACTTTTGATGACATTGAAATGTGTTGTGGTCCAAGTGCAACTGGAAGAAATCCGAAACAATACACCCAAAAGTGTCCGATATCGTGTGTAATGACTCAATCACATGGTAACTTGTAGAATAAGAAGAATTAATTCCACATAAATTGCATCGTTTTGTCTTACGACACGAAAAAATGTATATGGAAAACTTCTGAATTCTTGTCCATAATAACCTAAAAATGATTAGATGGAAGGTTCCCTGGCAGGAATGCGATGGCGTATCTATATCTTGTCCAATGAGACGAGACAGTAGACGTAAACATAGGCGCTCGAGTGCGACAGAGTTGAAGTTACCCTTGCAAGACAATTAGCAAAGGACGCACGCTGGGTGCTTCACTGCCTCGGTCTCGTTGGTCAGAGCATAGGTACGAATGCGCGGCCGATTGGATCAGAGTGCAAGGGACAGGCCTCGTTTCACACGTACTTTCGGCTATAGTCGAGATATTGGCTACAGCGGTCACATATACTATGTAGCGTGTGACGTCGAAGCCAAGATACTGGGTCTGCGGGCGCGGCGGAGATGAGCATAGGCAGATCTAACGATAGACTCCCCAAAAATGGTGACACTGAAAGAATGGCGACATTAAAATGGTTTTTTTTTTTTTGGGTTGCGTCGTAAGACCTTACGTACGACGCGACAAGCACGCGACCAAGGCCAGGTATAAAAATCCCTATCGACGACCTACCGACCATGGACGTCATAAATCAAAAATCCTTCCGATTGTACCCAGCACTTTCGTAATTTTTAAGCCAGCCGAATGCAGCACATGCGGAACCTTGTACACCGTTAGCGTACTAAGATTTACAACCGTAGATGCTTGCGAACCAAATGTTATACGTATATTTCCACTTTTCCAATTTTCCACTATTTCCACCAGCTTTCGAACACACCTTGCAACCAATGAATTCTAATCATTTTAAACTTGTTCTCCGGAGTTTTGACTTGTAATCACTTATAAGATATAAGATATAATTTAACTATGCTAAAATTGATTTGTGAAGCTGATTTTCATCGTTCCATCGTTAAATTAGATTATAGTTTGAACCATTACTTCTTAACATTACAACTCAGATGAACAATATTCTTTTCTCTACTTCGAACATGGATTGTGTGCGGATGCTGTCGTGGCACCGGCGGCCGATGCCACGCTGCCTCTGCCAGGTGGCGGCCGCCGGTGCCAGGCGACTTGTGCCGGGCGGCCGAAAACGGATGCCCAACGGCTTGCCCAGCTCTCAGCGGATGCATAGGTATCCCCGGGGTGTAGAGGGGAGTAAACTGTTCGGGAGTTAGGTAGCGAACCCCCGCTGTGTGCGGGTCTTAGCTTTTGTTGCGAGCATCTCGAGCGCCTTCTCAGGTTGCTTTTTATGGTTCCGGTGCGTGTGGATTAGAAAATCGTGGTAGTATCCATACTAACGTTCGCCTCCGGCAAGTATGAAGACACCCTAAATCGTTAAACACTCCGCCACGCGAATAACGATACCGCGGGGCTAACGAGCTACTGTAAAACTGATACTGAACTAAAACTACGAGCACAACGGGCTCGGCAAGACGAGTTAATGTTTAAAACAAATTACAACTATTTAACGAGAGATCTAGGACTTTCCGCCCGGGCGCTATTGAAACCCTAAGACGAAACTCTGCCTAATACGGATCTCACGGATTCGACGACACGCACCTCGCGCTTGTACATCGAAGAAGGATCGCTCCGTGCCGCGTTTCGGCTAGCTCGGCCCGCTGGCCAGCTCCCCTCTCTACGCGCCTAGCCAATAAAATTTGGGTCTCAGTTTGACAGCCCAATCACGCGCGTCACGCATTCCTCTCTCACTCTTGCGACTTCTTTCTCTCTCACACACCCATGCCTACACCAACGGTCGCCGAACGGCGTAGCTCGTGTAAACAAAGGAAAACCTTCAACGGTCAACATACCTGAGACGACGCTCGGTGCGTTCGGTTAGGGTGGCCCCACAATTGCAAAGAATTACCGAACACCCTCACGCTCCCATACTCAACACCACATAAGCCAGTCTCTCCCCCGACCATTGGTGCAACATGCCTTATGTTACGGCCCGACTGACGAGGTCGCTTAATACTAAACAAGGTGACGAGCAGGGCGTCGCTACCTCTCCCTTTGTCGATCTACTATTCACAGAAACGCTTTGCTAAATGAAACTAAATATTTTCGAACGGCGTTGACTCCAAGAAGGGTATTTGTTACATTAATACATTCACCGCGGAATAATCTAAAATATTAAACATCGTCAAAGGCCACACTGTGATCAATTAGAGAAATCCCACAATTACAAGAATTATCAATCACAGTGATACCGACGGACAAAGCCAAAATGGAAACTAATAATAATTGTTCGGAACGTAACAGTCCTCCCTCCTTAAAGTCATCGTCGTCCCCGATGATGTTAACACGGCTAATATACATTTTGCGCTTAATCGGAACCCAGACTAACATGCAGTATTGACCATTCCCCGTGAGGGGAGTTCCGTACCTCGGGGATTCGCCCCATACCGGAAAAGTCAGCCGTTCATGTTAGGCTCTCTACCCCTAACTCCATCAGTTGCGAAGGAAACAGTCCGTAGGTGTTGTGGACTGGGCATTGGAAAAACCCCTCGTTCACCAATTAAGGGGGCCGGCAGGGTTTCAAATCCATATGCTTATGCATGGGTCAAAACCTTTTCAAACTATCGCTTCAATATTGCAATGAGCAGTTTAAAAGTGGTCACTTGTGTTTCCTAAAAGTCCAATTTATGTCTGTATAGAGCCCAAATTTCGAATTTCTACCTCATCGCGGAGTAATTAACAATATTCGGCAGAAAATTCGAATTCTGAAGCAAGTATGACGTCACAAGATGGCTGCCGCTGAGAGATTCTCTTAATTTCGCGAGATTTAGTGTTCGTATCGAAAAAAGGGCTCTATACAGACATAGCGAAGACATGTACAAACACGGTGGTATGCAGTTTTAATTGATTACTTACTTATTTAAGACGTAAAATGACTAGAAAAAAGGCACAATTTTGCGGTTCCGGTTTCTAGTGCCACGGTCTCTCCGCGGCAAACACTGTATGTTGCGATAGAATACGGTCGATAATGCAGATCGATAGTACAGGTTACGTATGTACGATATGTATGCTGCCGAATATTGTAAATTACTCCCCGATGAGGTGGAAATTCGAAATTTGGGCTCTGTACAAACATGTATTGAACCTTTGGGAATCACAATTGACCATTTATAAACTGCTCATTGCAATATTGAAGCGATAGTTTGAAAAGGTTTCTGACCCTTGCACTTGCCGCTACGCGGCTCGTAACGTCAGGCTTGTTTCGTACGCCTCGCGACCGGCTGCATGCTGCCGAATATTGTTAATTACTCCCCGATGAGGTGGAAATTCGAAATTTGGGCTCTGTACAGACATAAATTGGATTTTTAGGAAACACAATTGACCCTTTATAAACTGCTCTTTGCAATATACTTGAGCCCCACACTACCCCAGTCTGGGGTGTGCGTACGGTATTTTCCCCCTCTTCCTTACAAAAAGGTATACCTTTTTCGTGTAAATAAGAAGCTATAAACGTTACTTCTATATCATAAATTTTCAATCTTGTACATAAGCATATTCTTCTTCTTTCATTTTATACTTATATACAATGATTATTATTTAAATTAAGTAGTATTTGAATCTAAATTGAATTATATTGTGGGGAAGGATAAAACGCAAAGCGTTTTTGCCAAAGGACACCCGCGAGTCGCCAAAACAACGGTCGACAGGTGAATGTCCAAGAGAGCGAGTGTGAGAGAGTGAGAGCGTGAGTGAAAGAAAGAAAGAATCTTAGAATGAAAATGACCGTGTAGTATGTATGTATGCATGTATGTGTAACTAGTCCAATATAAATATGCGGTAGGTCGCGGGAGCGCAAGAGTTATTGTCCGAGTTTCGGCGAGTCGAGAGATTTGCGAGAGTGCGGAGTGATAGAGCGAGAGAGAGAGAGAGAGAGAGAGAGAGAGAGAGGGGGGGGGGGAGAGGGAGAGGGAGAGGGAGAGGGAGAGGGAGAGGGAGAGGGAGAGGGGGAGAGGGAGAGGGGGAGAGGGAGAGGGGGAGAGGGAGAGGGGGAGAGGGAGGGGGGGAGAGGGAGAGGGAGAGGGAGAGGGAGAGGGAGAGGGAGAGGGAGAGGGAGAGGGAGAGGGAGAGGGAGAGGGAGAGGGAGAGAGAGAGAGAGCCGTTCGTACGAAACAGACGAGAGAGTGAGAGAACACGTGGGTGAGCGTCAAGAGGAATATTTATACAGGTCCAATAAACGTTACTGCAATACAAAACTTCACTGCAATACCTGACCGCTTGACCTCCAACAATTCCTACAATATTTATTATTTAAATTTCTTATTGATTATTGTTCGTGTAAATAATAATTTAGATTCAAATTCATAAAAAATAATTTCTTTCCATAAAAAAAATTTAAAGAATAATCATTGTATGTAACTGTAAAATGAAATAACAAGAATATGCTTATGTACAAGATTGAAAATTTATGATATAGAAGTAACGTTTATTTACATTTTAATTAAGCTTATAGGAAAGGAAGAGAAGGGATGCAGGAAAATAAACTCTCCCTGTTTTAAAAAATAATTTTTTTTTATTGTTGATGTCCATAATAAAAATCCGCTGGCTCCTCCGCTGGCTCCTCCGCGTTCTCCTCCGCTGGCTCCTCCCACGTCGAGCCGCTTCTTCTTGCGTTGGCCACGGTTTCTGTGGCGGTATTCCGCCCGCTTTATGGGTTTCGCTAATTTGTTCTGAAAAATAATGTTATTATGTATAATTGCTAAGACTGTTCATTATTGATTATTCTATAGTGACTTACGTATGAATATTCATCTAATCTCGGGAGCGCTCTCCCTTCCAGCGTTGCGGATGCCGTGGGCGGTGGGCCAGTATGCTGAGAAGTTGCCGGCATCGCGATGTGGAAGGCGGTGGGCGGTGTTGTGTCACCGACCCTTATTGGGATCCTTGATACCCGAGGTTTTGGGGCTGTTTGATTCAGCTCCACATCATGTTCCACCGACAGCCTCTCAAATTTTGCTCGAGTAGGTTCCATTATTCTGGAAAAGAAAAAAAAATTATGTTATAAGATTATCGAAGGTGTAGCGGTACGCGATTCGCATCGCAAGATGTTAGAGTTGACCGCCTGCAGATGTTAGGGTCTAAGGTAATAAAACCTACCCTGACTTTTGCAGGATGGCAGAAATTATTTTATTTCCGAATGACTTTACGGGTGTAGAAAATTCAACTACCCCATCATAAACGTTGCCAGCCGAGTACCGCTGGGCCTGTCCGACCGCGCGGCACGCGCGGTCCCGACAAGACCTTTTTTCCAAACATTTGGCGACCACCTTTGCCAGTGACCATAAACAACAGATGCGGGATTTCCTACCCCCGCGAAGCATAGCTCCGCCTTCCTATCTTCGGAAAGGTAACGCCTTTCCGAAGATCAGGATATAAAGGGAGGAAATCCAGAAAATCTACTACTTGTACCTCTTGCACTTCTCGCGCTTCGTGTATACGTACTTTGCCTGTCGGTCTCATTGTACATTGAACACGCGATTACATAAACTGACTCTGTTTTGTGGTAACATAACCACAGAAGGAGTGAAATGTATATATGTAAAAAAACGTTTCATAGCGTCCAGAAGAAAACTAATATACAAATGAAATAATAGTTGATTTGATTCGTTGGACGCGTGTGATGGTGTTGTGTAGAATTTGGAAGTGTGCGAGAACGGTTTTTTCGTGACCGTATCGGATTCGTGAACAAAGATTCTAAGTGACTGCAGGTGTGTAATAATTCGAAAGAATCGGGTACATAATCGTTGGGATGGGTCGGAAATCCACGGGGTGGAGACGTATCAGTGAAGAGCAAAATTGAATCAACACCGTTTTGAACAGCATTCACACCAAAAGACTTGAGTGTTTTCGAGAAGCTACAAGGATTATTTTATTAGTCGAAGATGTAGGAAAAGTTACATTTTACAACGTTTTTATCTGGGCCTCTATTGAAACTTCAAAAAATGTGTTCCATTAACTCGAACAAATTATATCCATGCTGAAAATGTTATCGATATTTGTCATTTATAAGTCGAATTCGTTAAAAATTGCAATTTTTCCCAAACGTTTATAACTCGTAAACGAAGGAAAAAACCAATATCATAGGTTTCGTTGACTAAATTTCCAGCGCGCAGCACAACGTCCAAAGGCCCAAAAGCCGGCCAAGAAAACATTAGAAACCTTTCCAAAAGAAAACCGTGCGCAAGGGTTTTTGAGGTCGCTGGACACGAATATGTTAATTTAACATTTTAATCAATAATTTAATTTTTGTAACAGACCTGGCTGCGCCAGGCCTGTTCCGAGCCGAACACGGCCGACGATCCCCGCTCCCCCGAACCGATCTTGGCGGGAACCGGAACCCGCCATGACGAAGTATCGCCGCGCCGGATACAGGACGACGCCGGAAAAGCCGGCCGCGAACCGTACCGCACCGCACCCCTCGCCTAGAAGACGAGAGAGACGAGCCGGAAAACGGTCCCTTTGGCTTTCCGCCACGCGCGAGTACGGACGTATCCGAATACGATTGCGAACCGAAACCGAAGCGAACCGCCGGATCCTGCCGAAAACCGCTCCGCCGCGACGCCGAAATCGCCGGAGTTTAACACGCGTAGTCCGCGTACCGAAATAGCCGATAAGATCCCCAGGAGTGCACCGACGTGTGTCAGCAGACCACAGCACCGGCCACGCCGCAGCGTGCCGAACCTCCCGAAGCGCCGACCCGACCGCCGAGCGATCGAGACCGGACCCAGGGTGAGTAACCTTCCATCCTCTTAACCCGATACCTCCGCTTCCGCCCCCCACACCCACGGAGAGCGAACCACCCACGACCGGCACCTTGCCGGCCGTCCTGGGGCACAGGCTCTTCGCCCGCCGTAACCCTCGCGTTATCCTGCGTGAACCCTGGCACGGCGAGCCAAATCCGGCCGCGAGGAACCCGTTGCTACGAGAACCGCCGGGAAACGGACTCGTTACATTTTCATTAATTGATTTTTTTATTTTGGTCGGATAACATGATTTTTCTTTTATGACAGTGTACATTTGAAACTATGTACATGCTGATGCATGGTCACGCAAGCAATTTTAATCAAGTAATAACTTTCAATCGCAAGATTGTCCTCCAAAGTGTACACATTTGACACAATAGGAAGAAACAAGCATTACAGTTCGCAGTATTTGACTGAAGAAAACATAATAAAAATATGATTTCACAATGTTAAAATTAATTTGTAACGTTGTTCGTTGTGGTTTGAAGAAAATGACATCGCAACTCAAATGAACAATATTCGTAATTTCGAAAAATTGTCCTATGGCCGGCTTTCGGGCATTCTCGCACACTCTGCGCAGTGGCGTGCGATGATTTCCGTACATTATTCCTTTCGTTATTTCCTAACTCGTGGGGATCTGGACTTTGTCAGCCAGGTCTGTCCTGCTCAGGTACACGTGTTTCCATATTTTATGGAACCCAGCCTTATTTGCGCCAATTCGCTTTTCCCCGTCGAAGGACCCGAAATGAGAGAGCACTTGAGAGTGCCATAAACCTCCCCCCCGTACCAGGCCGAGAGGACCGGGCATGATAATTCGTTGGTTTCGTCTCTGGCAGAGTTGGGCAAAATATTTATCTAAATAAAAATTTCGAATAACGAATAAAAGATAAAAATATTTGTATTCGTTATTCGAAGGTTCGAATTAAAAAAGTATCTTTATTCGACGAGTATCGAATAAATAATTTTATTCGACGAGAATTTATCCGACGAATAAAGTTATTTTTCTATTCGAAGCGGATTTATTCGAACTTCGAATAATTTTTCCATCTTTTATCTGTATCTTTTATTCGAAGGCTTCGAATAAATGTTCGAATATCTTTTGCCGAGCGCCGAGCATCAAAGACCCAGCGACGACAGACGACATACAATGTAAGCGGATGGAGAATCGCGGACGAATGAAAGTTTAAACTTTTAGATTTTTCAATATATCCTCATAAAATTGTGACGAGCGTATGGAGGGGATTTTCCTGATGAGAATGAGGTCAAATTCGAGTGTAATCGAACAAGTTTCACTGATTCGTAATGTTACGATAAAAATCACGAACAAATGATGCCGTGTTTGGACTCATTTTGATCGTGAAAAGCTCTAAAACTCATTCGTATTAACAATATTGTTCTGATTAAAAATATAAAAGCATAAATTGCCAATAATGCACGATTCTCCATCCGCGTACATCGTATGGCGTTTGGCAGTCGCTGGGTCTTCGACGTTCGGCGCTCGTCGGTCCTCGTCGGGCGTCGTCGCCGTTCATTCGTCGAGCTGGCAAAAGTTATCCGAGGATTTATAGCGAA
This sequence comes from Halictus rubicundus, assembly GCF_050948215.1. Classification (NCBI taxonomy): domain Eukaryota; kingdom Metazoa; phylum Arthropoda; class Insecta; order Hymenoptera; family Halictidae; genus Halictus; species Halictus rubicundus. Next base: position 83,079 of record NW_027488701.1, read on the forward strand.
TACATCCGCTTCGAATAAAAAAAATTATCTTTATTCGTCGGTTAAATTCTCGTCGAATAAAATTATTTATTCGATACTCGTCGGATAAAGATACTTTTTTTATTCGAACCTTCGAATAACGAATAAAGATAAAGTATCTTTTATTCGAATCGTTATTTAAATAATTTTTTATCGAAACAATGCTCAACTCTGGTCTCTGGTGCGTGTTGAGCGTCAGTGTCGGATGACAATATGATACCTTTATTTGAAGATCTGTTCGAATAAAGTCTGATTATTTACTATTTATTTATAGAATAGAAAAATATCCGTTATATTCCAGTAATTAACTAGAATGAAATATGTTGTAGTCCATGTAACAGTTGAAGAGGTTTAGCAATAATTCCTTTTTTGCAGCTTGAGAACTATTTTTAGAAATTACAGGCGAAGTTTGCAGTTTCTGCCTACATTGTCGATGAACGGACCTCGCTTGCGAATTATTATCTCCGGGACTGTTTCTCCACTTCAGCTGCACTACTTTTTGTTTAATTTAGAAAGGATACGGCTGTTATAAAATAATTTTTTCGACCATGACAAGTAACTTTACAATGTAGGAAACTGTAAACAAATTCCTCTTTTGCGTTTTTTTCCGATGATGAGCCAGTGATTCACATGTTGGAAAAAATATGGTCACATTCCCTGAAGTTTCCCCTTCAAAATGAACCCTTCAGAAGAATGGAGAATTCTGATTGATTACGTATACATGTTAGTTTGTATGTGAATTGAATATGTTCTACAAGAAAGGTGTCATTGCTCAATGAAAACGACGAGAAGGTGGTGATTATTTACTTGACAATTAGGGTTTCATAAAATATACTTCAAAACCAGAATTTCGTGTTGTTGGCTTTGCAGTCTGCGAGGTACTGTCTGCAAAATATATGTCTAAATAAAAATTTCAAATAACGAATGAATGAAAAAAAAAATTTGATTCGTCATTCGAAGGTCATATCGTCGATTTGGGAGTTCTAGTCTTAGAATTAATGGAAAAAGGGTGACACGTTTTTTGAAATGTCTGTAAAATCAACAATTTGTAAGAGATCGAAAAATCCTTTGAGATTCGGTCACTAAACACCACATAGAAAGAATAAAAGCCGAAATATTACTACAACAGGGATGACCCATAGTTCTCGAGGTAAAAATAGGGTCATTTAGTCATAAACGAAGTCTGCTGGTATTGCGGAGCGCACCACTCACCTACCTGAAACGGGGACACCCCGTGTCCTTTTCCAGCTCATTGTGAAGCCAATGTTCAATTCTCCATCCTTCTCAAGGGGTCATTACGAAGGGGAAACGTTTTTAGTAGATACTTTTATGGTTTTACTTTTCTGACTTTATAATGTAATGAAGAAAGGGTGATCCGTTTTTAACACGTCTATTTAAAATCAACATCGAGATGTCTCATCATACAAACGTAATAGTAACTTGTTCGAAATCCGGAAAATCACAGGAAATTTATAAAATTTAATATATAATTATTATATAAAAATCGATTGAAAATATAAATACATAACGATAAAACATAATAAAATTAAAAAAAAAATGCGTTAGTAGGCAGGATTTGAACCCTGGTCGGGCGGGTGAAAGCTTGGCACGCTACCGTCGCGCCACACCAATTTTTGTAGTCTAGATAAAATACGGCATGACATAGACGATATATATATGTCGGAGGCTGGGCGGACTCTTCCGTCCTCGGACCCGCCGGAGATTGTCCAGCGTCGTTCTGCGTCTGCGTTCAGCGTCTTTTGCGCTTACGCGATTGTCGTATGGACTCTGCGTACACGCTATGCCCGATCTCGTGGTGCAACGACAGACACGTCAACGAGCACACGGGCCTCACAGAATGTTCGCGTACGTCTTTACGTTTTCTACCCACGAAAAGTGACTTTCCTCAAAGCTGGTGTTCGGCCTACCGTTGCCCAAACTATTCTGCCGCCCGTGGTCACGTTCAACAGGGTCCCAGCCCATCATTCCAGGCACCCTGTCTCGCATCTCCCTTTGCCCCGCGCGCGAAGTGGGGTAGCGCAGGTACGCAGGGACTGTTTTATTGCCCCTTCACAGGGCAATTGTCAGGGTACGGTAAATCGTTATTTTACGATTAAACTAAATCCTATACGCGTTACGCGTTGTTGCCGACGGGGTGCATCGCTGCCATCACGCCCCGACATATATATATGCAATATCTGTGTTCTATCCGTTAATCTAACGGTATTGTATGCGCACATTAACACTGCTTTGTCTATTCTCGCACATCCTTCCACATCTACTACCTGTATTTGTGGGCAATTCCTAATTATACTGCAAATATGCTCGCTATGTATTGATGGATTTGACCTACAGTGTATTTCTCTTAATCCACACAATGACCCCAACGCATACCCTGGCATTTCTGGATACATGTTGTTCAATTCCAGGACCGCTAACTTATCCAAGTTAGATAATGTGTCGAGGGACGACTCTCCTATGATATTTGTGCAACCACTTAGATCTAGGTGTTCGATCTGTGTGAGATTCGCACTTATTTCTTGTACCGTAGTGCCTGTCACCCATCCACAAAATGTTAGTGAGAGATGCGTGATTCGACGGTAATCCCGGATTATCGGTAGGGCCTGATCTACTGGTCCCAGTTCTATTTCCACAAAGTCCCCTCGTCCTATTTGGAGCTGGCCATCCTCCTCATCTTGGTTTAACTGGGCCACGCCGAAGGTCAGCGCGTGGATTCTTAGAGTTCTTAGCGTTTGTTGTAGGTTTCTATTATTGGCTAAAGTTATTGAACAATTGGTTGCAAACAAATAACTGACCGTAACGGATAGCGGTTGATGAACGACTGGGGAGAAAACATACACGCACGAAAAAAACAAAAGAACGAGAAACAGCAGCATTCGCATCAAGGCGGACACACACCGCGCGGATTCCACGGGCACGCACAACGCACCCGCAACTCGCTTACATGCAAACACGCCGAGCTGCTTCGAGCACAATTTCGCTTCGAAATCTTTTCAACAAAAGTACTCAATATAGTATCGTCGGTCAGTGTTTGTTGTAATATTAAGTCCAAAGAGTCTAAGGCTTGTAACCTTCCTAGTATATCGATTAAATATTGTACTGATATTCCTACACACTTGTTCGCGGCGATTTTGTAATGTCGATCGTATCATCGCGAAGGAAGACGATAATCGCGTCATGTAGATATATATGCGAGTCTAGCGAGCGATTCACGGTGGTCGCGATTGACAAGCAGGCGTTGTTGTGGAAACGGTCGCGAACAAAGAAAGAGTGTGTTGAGAAAAAAGGTTGAATTTACTTGTCAGAAGGAGAGAGTCGACTCGGGTCCTTCATGCGATAGTTCGTAATTAAAAATTGAGTTGCTTTTTTGGTTTGAATGCTCACGCGAGTGATCCCGGGTAATAGGAGATTTGGTTTCGCACTCGGTTCGGCAATACTTGAATCCTCCCAGGCCGGCTCACAGATCCAAGGGCATTGGCAGCTTTGAAGCTCCTTTCCAGTGAATCCCGAAGCTGGGACGGATTGCAAGGCTAGCCGTAGTGCTGCCGGCAGAGGAGTGCCTTATGGGCCAGCCGGCAATTGTGCAGAGTTCCAGTGGAACTCTGCTGTGGATCACTACGCGCAGAGACTTGAGTATTAACGGTAAGAGAGCTCTCTTAGTTTTAGACTAAAATGTCCTTTAGCATGTAAATTGCTTGAAACGCCGATTTTCTAACCGCGTTATCTATATTTAAACACTATTTGATACTGGGCTTTCGTACGACGAAATTTTTGTAGTTGCTTAATAGAATAAATTTATTGCATCTTGCTTTGGCTTTTCCTCGTAATCCGTCGAGGTTTTTATGCCGAAGCAAGAATTTGTTCAACCGGGAAATTGTGTATTTTATTCTAGTATAAGTTCGAACATTGTTTAATCTGAACTTCTATGAATCCTGTCTTTTAAATGATTGAAAAACAACACTGGTCTATTTTAAAATGTTTCAAGTTTGGATTTAAGTAATGTAATGCTTTCCCACTTAATACAGTTTTTGTTAATTCAAATGTCTCTAAATTTTTAGCTTTTTCGAGCACCTGGGCTAGTTCTGGCTCTATCGGTGGTTGTGACTTTCCAAACGCTATATGTACCACTTGGTTTGCCCCTTCGACAAGGTTCCTAAGTGACGTTGGCCTTATGGTCGCTGCTGTAAAATCTAAATATGTAAGGTTCGGGAAAGTTTTTATTGCTATAGCTATTATTTGTGGTTGTAGAAGTTTTGAAATACTCTCATCATCTACCACTATCGTTGTTATATGGTTTGCTGTTCTACGTAATAACCAATGTAATGCGCCCATAGTAACCGTCTTACCGTTCCACCCATGCGGCCAACGCCAATCAGTCACATCGAGACGCTTAATTTTACCATACGACGCTAAGGTCCCCTCTCGCCACCTTGTCGAGACTAATTCTAGTGCTACTCTATCCTGAAATTGTAAATACGTCGCAATCTTCGCAATACACTCCACCGGTAGGAGTACCTTATCCGCAAGGTCTAGGCCCGGAAACGCATTAACCGACGGTCGCGGCGCTATCAGTTTAGCCTCATGCCACGGGTCTGCAGGACGGATCCTTAGCTTCCGCTTGTGGACAACGAAATTTTGTCCTACCAGTTTCTTTGCTTGTTCCGGTTTTTCAAACGTGATGAACGCCTGATTGCCCGTGGGTTTTCTCAATACTACTGCGTGTTCCGCTCCGTGGGGTCGGAAAACTTTCAGTAAGTCCTCCTTCTTGGTATGATTGGCTAATCGCAGTATTAATAGCCTCCTTCCTTCTCCTGCTGTCCCTGAACTGCATCCTGGTTGCGGCTCCATGGTTCATTTATAATCCTATGGTTACAATGCTTGTATAAGTTCGTGTAAATATAATCGGAGACAACACAACACATAAATAATAATGTTTCTCCTTTCGCGCCAATCATGGCAGCGGTTCGCATTCGTATCACATCGTTTGTGTCCCAATGACTGGCTGTTTATGTCGCATGACAGTCATGTCCACGGTCTGGTTTGGTTAACCTTACAATTGCTTGTGACATCCGAAGATGTGGCTTAGCCTAGGTTGTTCTGCAACTTATTTACAATATTTTATTAATATCTGCTTAAATAGTTTGCGCAATTCGCCAGTCGGGCCCATCGTTGCGCAAGCGCCGACCGTATCGATGCGTCTCATCCGTTAAGATTTGCAAAGTGAATAGCGGTAAATCTTTAAGCATTAATATGTCTCTCTCTTCCAGCGTTAACAAGGTTTATAATTTCAATTTATCTACATGTTTGGTGAATTGTTTTCCGTTATCATCTTCTAAAATAACATTGTTCTTTGCCAAAATTCCAACAATTTTGTATGGTCCATGATAACGGCTACTAAACTTTCCAGCTCGCGGCTCGACTACGACGCGTACCATGTCCCCTATTTTTCCGCGGAACGGTCGCGCCCTTTTATCATAATAAACCTTGGATCTTTCCTTAGCCTTATTCTGATTTCTCGCGGCTATTGTATGCATTTCGTTTAGTCGTACAATCAGATCAGAAAGATAAGTGTTGTATGTGGGTAAATTTTCGTTCCCCGTGAACGAACTTGGACAACGAGCAACTTTTCCGAACACCAATTCATAAGGTGTGAAGTTGGTTGTTTCGTGTACCGAAGTATTATATGAAAACATTGCGAACGGTACTAACCTATCCCAATCGTCATATCTATCTACATAATGGCTGATGTATTCCGTTAACACTATATGGCTTCTCTCTAGTGCTCCATTCGTTTGTGGTCTATAACCAGATGTCATAAAGTGTCGGATTTTGAAAACCTTCGTCAATTTTTGAATATTGCCCGAGGAGTACCATATTGTAATATCAAATGGGTCGTTAAAGCGTGCGCGATTGTCTCGGCTCTTATGTCAGGAACGGGAACTGCTATGCAGTATTTTGTTAAATTATCTTGCATCGTTAATATATGCCTATTTCCGTTGGGAGTTGTTGGTAATGGTCCTACTGTATCCAACGCTACCCTCTCAAAAGGTTCTGCGGAAGTATCCGTTATTAACATGGGTTCGCGTGTTTTAGAACGTACCAATTTTTTATTTTGACAACTGTCGCACGAACGAATAAATCGTTTTATTTCTTGTAACGTGGACCTCCACTCGCCGGGTGGGAAGGCGGGGGCGGGATCCACTCCGGGAATTTATGGGCTCAGAGGCCGGGCCGCGTACGGCCGTGAATACGCGGTCCTCCCGGTACTAACTGATTCTCGAAGGTTCTCGGAAATCGAAACGAACCTGCTGCTCGGGCGCCAGGCACCGGAAGGGTGCCACGCGAAACGCGGACGAAGTCCGCCCTTAGCTGAAGCTGGGGGCGGGAGGTGAACCTTCGGGAACCGCGAGAATGTCGAGAGGCGCGAAAAGGGTCGGGGGTTCGGACACGGAAGGGAGCGAGGACAGCCCTCACGGCAGGACGGATCGCGCAGGTGAAAAGATCGATAGTCGGGCTGGGCTCTACAATTTTATTGGCGTCGGATTTTACAAAGCCGCGGCCACGTGGCCGCACCCGAGAGCCCGTGCTCTTCGTACAAAGTTTGCGATAAGGTGGAGGGTTCGCAACGCGCTGTTGTCGATCGGTAAAATACGCCGCGGGGGTGCGGTAGATCGGCACGAGAATTGCCCCTCGCCGAAGCGAGAGATTCGCGGCACGCAGGTGGTCGGCGCGATTACGGTATGACTGTCGCGGCGCGGTTTCGGTTCCGACGGACGGCGAACGCTCGGCGAAAACATCACGATAGGCTACGCGACGGCTCGATAGGAATAACGCGAGAAGTAACGTAACGGACGGACGGTTGCAAACGTTAACGGCGGCAGCTCCTCCGAGGAAGACTTCCGCACTGTATTTTTCCGAGAACCCGGTGCCGCGGCTCAAAGTACCGATGTATTCGGTACGAGCGGAATGTCCGAGGCGAGAAGCGCCCCGGCACGCGAAAACTCGGGGAACGAGACGCGATATTACGCGCCCGACGGGCGATCCGCGAGCTCGCGTTCCCGCGAGAGCACGGAATTGTCACGTAATAATCAAGAAGAAAATATATAAAAAAAAACTTTATTGCTCAACCGGAGTTGAGTACCACTGAGTTAGTTACAAAGATTATTACAATGATTGAAATACACGGAGAACGTACGTAGGCGATACTAAAACAAAACTGAACGCTCGTGCCCTGGGGCGGCGGCCTCTTATACCGTCGGAGACAACTGACCGCTGAGGATATTTGATCCCTTCTTATCAACAGGACTTCTCCGAAGGTGGTGCCGTGTGCAACGAAGGTGTTGCCGTGTGCAACGAAGGTGTTGCCGTGTGCAACGGGCCATAATCAGGTGTGGTCCCTGTGACAGAATCGTCGTCGGCCGACCTCGTCGGTTCCCCGGTAGAGCCTGGCGAACCAACTCGCGAAAAACAAACGAATACGGTCACTGAGGGGACTCACCGTTCCTCTCGATATAATTCCGCCTTCGGTCGCGGTTCTGTCCGTCTAGCTCGGGATGGTCTCCGGTTTTCTACGCTCGACTCGTGACGGGATCGAGATCCTGGGACCGCTGCAGCTCGGTAGTAGAGTGCACGCACTTCGCGTTTACGGCAATCGGTATTAATAATGCGGTATCACAAACTACACGGCGGTCTGCGCTGGCTCGGTATTTTCCGGGTGCGACTCGGTACGGAAGTCACCGCGACAGTAATTCGTCCGGGTCCGTTCGCGTTACGACAGGGTCCTCGTATCCCCACTTCGTGCCCTAGTCCGGCTTTTCCTCTAATAGGGCGCGCGACTGGCGCGAAATTCGTAACCCGCAGGATCGTGCCTACGTCGGGTCCTTGGGCCCCAGACCTTACGCGAAAATCATCCCAAAATTGGAACTCGGGGTAGATCCGCGATCTCCCCCGGTATGGAGGAGGGGGGGGGGCGCCTACACCACCCTCGCCGAGGCCCCTTGCAAATGGCTAGGTGAGGCGGCGGCAGGACCGCGAAATGTGTTGTCGGTTGGTCGACAGGGGCCTTCGTCCCGCTTCGTCACCTCCGGGTTGTCTGGCCCGTGTGTGGCGTCGCCCATTCCTCAACATTACCGGTGCACCGGATTTTCGTATTGGCCAGGGTTTGGCGTAGGTGGTCCCGCGAAGCGCTGTGCCCTTTCCTCAGGTCGGCTGGATACCGGGGTGCCGTTCGCCTACCTGAAACTTGCCGGGCTCGGCGTGCGCGAAAGGTGTGAAAATGCGAGTTTCCTGTCGATTCGGGAGTTCCTCGGGGAGCGCTTCCTAACCTATCGAGCCGTGGTTCTATTCGCGATAACGTTGTTTTTGGGCAGTCCGGTCCCTTCGTTCGGTTTTTTGGGGCGCCAAAGGGGCGACGCGATTTGTGCAACGTCACAACTCCCCCCCCCCCTTAAACCTGTAGGAGTTTGTTACATATATATACATTAATGTTGGTGACGATCGATCGTCGGCAGTCAGCTGGGACGATCTGACAGTCATCCGTTTGTCTCGTCTGCTCGTTTCACTGGTAACCGGTTGTCATTACAAGCCGACGATCGATTTGTTTATAACAACCTGATGTTTGAGCGTGAACAGCGTAACACCAGAATTTGTAAAACCGTCAAACAATAAAGATCTTCTTCCTATAAACCGGACCGGACTGCTACGGCATTTCCCCTTCGTGACCCCTCGCTCGATTGGTTCTGGCGCGGTTCCCTTCGGAAGTCTCCCTTTACACTTGTGGAGCCTTCACCGGCGGACGAACACTCGGACTCGACAAACGAATAACCAGATGCTGGGGAGGAAACCATCGGGACCGGGTGGCCTAAATGACATTGACGAAGTAGTTCAAACGGTATTTTATTTTTCCCTGGGTGAGGGTCGGTACACTTGGCCCCTCTTGGTGGGGGCCCGGAACATCTTGAGTGGTCTCAAGGCGATAATAATTTAATCAATAAAGAAAAAAAAACAACACAAAATAAAATATATAATCTCGTTTCGGGATCTTTTCCCTGGTGGGTACGGGAGGTTAGTGCCTTCGCATTGGCGGCGTCGGGATCACCCTGGCGGTCGTCTGCCTATCCCTACCGGGTGGCGGGGTGGGTTTCAGCTTCCCACGACGGGCCACACGTCGGACAGGTGCGCACCGAGCACCCCTGCCGGCCGCACCGGTAGCAGTGCGGCGCGGGCGGCTTGGGACACTTGTCCCTTCTGTGCCCGACTTGGCCGCAGTTCCAACACTCGTTGGGTCGCACCGGTGGGGTTTGGGGCTCGTCCTTCGTTTGCCGCCAGTACCTCTCCCACTTGTCGTGTCTTGCGTTCCTCGGCCGGCGACGAGCGGGCGGGATGGCGGCGCATGGCACCTTGGCCGCAGCGCGAGTGGTCGACGGCGGCTCGGCCGGGCGTACCTCCGGGTCCGTCGGCTGGGCCGGCTTCGGTACGGTCCTCGGCGTGGGTCGCAGCGGCATCGGCAGGAGGGGGGGGGTCACCCCCTCGATAGGCCCTAAGAGGTCCCCTACGGGCACCTCTGGCCTGGCGGTATTTTGGCTGTGGTCGGAGATCGTCTCCGGCTGCGTCAGGAGCAGCTCGTCAAGTTCTTTCATCTCCTTGGCCAGGTGAGTTTGGTGGTTGGCCGTCGCGGCGAGATGATTCGTCATGGTTTCCATCTCCCGCGCCAGGCGCCTACGTCTCTCCCGCGCCTCTTCGATATCTCGGGACATCTGTGGGATGGTGTACATGTAGGGTTCCTTATCACGCGAGTCCGTTACTCGGTGGTGTGTACGTCTTGAGGTCGGCGACGTGGGCCTTTCCGACCTCTTTCCCGTCTAAGGTGGTCAGGCGATAGACCACCGACGAGAGTTTCTCGCGTACGCGGAAGGGCCCGCTATATTTGAGGCACAGCTTCGCGGCGATATTCTGGGCGGCGGACGATAGAACGCGTTGGCGTCGCAAGACCAAGTCACCGACCGCGAATTGTACCTCTCCCCGGCGAAGGTTATAATACTGCGCCTGCGATTCGTACGCCCTGTCGAGATTTTCCCCCACCCAGTGTCGCAAGGTTGATAGACGCGAGACGCGATTTTTCCAGTCGCCCGTATTGGCGAGTTCCGTATCGGCCGTCGGTTCTCCGTCCCCTCGTCGGCATAGTTTCGGCCGTGGTTCCCGTCCGAAGTTCAAAAACGCGGGGGAGGATTGGAGTGCGGTATGGTACGCGGTATTGTACGCGAAGCGGAAGCTCGGGAGATTCGCATCCCAGTCGCGATGATCGCGGCCGATAGACGATACTATCATCGTTTTTAATACGCGATTGACTCGTTCTACGGGATTCGCCTGCGGGTGGTACGGGGGCGTGGTTGAAATCGTGATACCGTAGGTTTTCGCTAATTCGTGTATCGCCTTATTCACGAACTCGGTCCCGTTATCGGTAAGGATCACCTCGGGGGTACCCCACCGCGAAAATACGTGGTTCTCGAGGGCCTCGGAAATTTTTAACCCGGTGGCGCGCCGGAGGGGACAACATTCGATCCATTTTGTAAATAAATCCTGCACCACCAGGAGGTATTGATGTCCGGCTTTACTCGGAGGAAGCGGGCCCATAATATCGCCACCCACGGGGCCTCGACACGACGTCGTCCCATCAGCCCGGAGGGGAGTTTTTGTTCCACCTTCGTCAACTGGCATGTGGGACAACGTCGCACGTACTTCACCACGGTACGGAACATGCCCTGCCAAAAATATCGGGTCGCGATCCGATGGTAAGTGTGGTGTATTTAGGATCAGGTTAGGTGGCCTGCCGCGACGTGCGAGTATAATGTGATATTTATTGAAATTAACACAAGTTACTTATAAAAGGTATTTTCACCTGCCGGCCATGTGGTCTCGGCCTTGCCCGAATAGCGACTAATTACGCACACACAATACGTGCGCGACTAGCGTGCGCAGTCGCTCGCACCACTCACGCATACGGCACACATTACGTATACGACAACTCTCTCGCTTCTTTTTAATTTTCGGTTTAATGCAGGCGTGGAGAGCGCCTAACCTGCACCTGCGCCTTCTTACGTTTCAACACTTGATCTACGTGGCGCTTTCGCAACACCCTATTATCGTCTTTTATGATAAACGTCGATGGGGAGCTTTGGCGAACGATCTCACCCTCCGTTCGCTTCCCTGACCTTACGCCATAATCATCGAATACGATTTTATCTCCTATTTGAAAATCAACATTCCGTTTACCTGGCCTGGCAACAATCTGCGCCCGTTGTTTTATTTCTACAGTTTCGTTTACGTTAGGGCGTAAAAGGTCAAATCTCGTGCGGAGCTCGCGTTTATACATTAAATATGCCGGACTTCTACGAGTCGTACAGTGCTCAATGCTTCTGTAATCAAAAAGGAACATGTTGACCGCGTTATTCACACCCTCTCCCCCTTTTACGATTTTCTTGACTTTATCTTTGAAGATTTGGACCAGATTTTCCGCAGCTCCATTTGTAGCTGGGTGGTATGGCGGACTAAGTGAATGCTTTACGCCATGTGTGACCAGAAAACTGTGAAATTCTTCACTTCGAAATTGCGGCCCCCCGTCTGTAACACAGTGAAATGGTAACCCGTACCTTGCGAACAATTTCTTAAACTCTTCTATAAGCCTATATGCTTTTGTATTATTATTAAAGTTAATTATTTCTGGCCACTTTGAATGTGCATCCACCACAATCAAGTACATTGTACCGAACAATTCCGCAAAGTCGCAATGAATTCTTCCCCATACTTTGTCTGGATATGGCCATGTTGTTAACGGAGTATGTGAAGGTCTGTTTCTTTGAATTAAACAAATTTTACAATCATTAATCATGCTCTCAATATCGCGATCAATGTTTGGCCACCAGACGTATGAGCGAGCAAACATTTTAATTTTTACGATGCCTAAGTGCGTCGCATGCAGTTCACTTAAGATTAGATTTTTCATGCTCTCTGGGATGACTGCTCTTAACCCCCAAAATAGGCAACCTTTTTCGACCGTTAGTTCCAACCTTTTATTAAATAGGATTTTCATTTCGTTTGACATTTTGCTAGTGTCTTTTGGCCAAGTTCCTAAGACGTACCTAATGGCATTCGATACCAATTCATCTTTTCTACTTTCTTCTGCTAATGTTTTGTAGTTATATGAGATGATTCCCTCCTCGAAGAAGTTTACCTGAGGGAAGTTTGTATCAATCAGTTCTGTTTCGTCTTCTATTGGTAACCTCGAAAGTGCGTCACAGTTTGCATTAGCCTCCGATTTTATGTGCTCTATTTCATATCTGAATCCGGACAAGTAGTATGTCCATCTCTGAAATCTATTGTCCGCCGTTTGCGGGATGCCCTTTCGTGGTCCCAATATCAATTGTAAAGCTTTATTATCGGTTTTTAGTATAATAACTTTCCCAAATACAAATTGGTAAAATCTTTTAAAACCAAATATTATAGCCATAGCCTCTTTATCTAAGATTTTCCTATTCAGTTCATCTTTCGCTATCTTTTTCGATGCATACGAGATTGGTTTTTCTTCACCGTTTTTATACCTATGGGATAAAATAGCAGATAAGCCATAATCTGACGCGTCGCATGCCAGAACTACTTTCTCATTTGGGTTATAGTTGACTAGTACTTTTGGTGAGATTAATTCTTTTTTCACCCATTCAAACGCTTTTGTGCAGTTTTCATCCCATTCGTATTTTTCTTTGTTAACCAGATCATAAAGAGGTTTCAAATTGTCTGACCTGTTTTCTAAAAATCTAGCGTAAAAGTTAACTAGCCCTAAAAATGATGCTAATTCTTTACTATTTTTCGGCTGAGGAGCATTTATCATTGCATTTACGTTAGTTTTTGCTTTATGCAACCCATCCTTATCGATAACGTAACCTAGAATTTCTAGTTTCTTTTTCATAAAGTGACATTTTTCTTTATTTAGCCTCAACCCACATTCTTGCAGTCTGCTACATACTTTATGCAGATTATTTAAATGCTCTTCATCCGTTTTTCCCGTAATATAAATGTTGTCGAGATACGATATCGCACCATCAATACCCCTTAGACATTCGTCCATCTTCCTCTGCACGTCTGCAGGTGCAGGAGAAACACCTTCAGGTATTTTAGTATACCTGAACAATCCCTTGTGTGTTACAATCGTGAGCAACTTGGAACTTTTTTCATCTACTGGAAATTGCATATACATATGCGTTAAATCTAATTCTGAAAAAGAGTTCCCACCTTGCAAAACAGTAAAGATATCGTCTATAGTATGCAATGGATATTTATCAATTATTATAAATTGATTAAGTGTCATTTTAAAATCGCCACATATGCGGATATTACCATTGCTTTTAAAGACGGGAACAATCGGCGTTGCCCATTCGCTTACGTCGACTGTCTTTAAGTGCCCCAAATTCACTAGTCTATCTAACTCTTTTTCAACCAGCGGTTTTAACGCATGTGCTATACTTCTACATTTTAACGCTATTGGTCTTGCATTCTCTTTAAGGTGAATTTTAGATTCACTCTTGTTATACAACCCGGGCGTTTCGCTAAACAATTCACTGTATTTTTCGCTCAATACATCAGCTAAATTTTCGATATTTAATTTATTTATCACGCTCACACCTGTGTCGCCTATTTGCAACGGCCATAATCCGAACGCTGCTAACCATTCCCTACCAGTTAACGCCGGACCTGAACCAGGCAATACAAAACATTCTAACATGCGTTTCTCATTTTTAAATTCGACAATCAAATTCGTTAATTTTCCTATCGGTTTCAAAATTTGCTCATCATAAGTTTTCAATTTCCGTTCTGTTTTTTTCATTTTGCAATTTCTAAGATAATTTACATAGTATAAATTAGAAATTACAGTTGCATAAGTACCCGTATCTATTTCCATTTTTATGTTAATACCATTGATTATTACATACTCATACATCGGGTCGCCTTCGCAATCACTTGAACACCTTTGCTTAGACACTTGCTCTGCTTTATTATTCACTTCACTAACTTTCAAACACAAGAAATCTTCTTCATGTAGTTTCCTTACAACCCTTCCAGCGTAAGGCATACTGCAATTTCCCGTGTCGCCTGCTGCCTCTGCGTTGCCATGACGCTGGATCAGCTGGACACGCTGTTGTTTCTGCTCACCGTTGAACCCTTTGCTTCGACAAGCTACCTGCAAGTGACCTTTCTTCTTACAGCCGTGACACGTATATTCCTTGAATCTGCATACGTTCGCTGTGTGATTTGGTTTACCACAACAGTAACACGTCATTTTACCCTTGCCGTATTGGTAGTTTTTTGGAGGCTGCGGATTCTCCGAGTATTGTTTTCGCCAATGCTTTTTATTTGCATTGCTCATAGCAAATATTTCTTCCTTCTTTGATCCACAAGGTTTTCCCGTGTTAAGAGAACTCGTTGCGTTTTTCTCTGCTGATTCATGTGACGTTGCTTCTTTGTAGGCTTCGTTAAACGTCAGTGAACTTTTCTTGAATAGCTCAACTTTTGTTTCGTGATCTCTTAAGCCACATACGAACTGATCCCTTAGTGCGACTTCGATTTCTTTAAAGTTGCAGTTTAGTGCTAATTTTTTCGATCTCGCTGCAAATTCCGCTACCGTGTCCGTTTCAGCTTGCTTGGCTTGATTAAAATTGAATCGTTCCATAACTTCGGACGGTTTTGAATTTAAGTGCTCGTTCATGATCTCAACTATTTGATCATAACTTTTTGTGTTTATTTTAGCCGGAGCGACCAGCTGTTTGATGAGCTTGAACGCTTCCGTGTCCACACGCACCAACAACTGCGCCGCCTTCTTTTCAGGCTTTGTGTCGCGTGCTATGAATAACTGTTCTAATTGTTCTTATGCAGGCGGAATTCTACTTTTATACCGTCAGTCATTTCACTTTCCTCTAGCGTACTTTTAGCACTCAATTCTTTACTAATTCCAATTTTCTTTCTGATCAATTCTCGTAATTTTTCTCGTAACGTATTGAAATTTTCACCTTCCTCAACTTGAACGTTACGTTCTTGCAGTTCACTTAACAACTGTTTCTTGTTTAGCGTTTGCACCCAGCTTAAGGTTCCTTTATTCGGCATTAACACTTATGCTTTAAAGTGATACAAAATACACTTTCTTTACTCGTGCGAGCACCTTCCTACTCGCGTTCTCGCTGTATTACGCGACACCTTGCTGCCACGCCCACGTGGCAGATTTCTAACCTGACTAATTTTGAACACGTTGATCCGTGATTATCTCGTGCATCCTCGTCGCCATTGTGGTGTATTTAGGATCAGGTTAGGTGGCCTGCCGCGACGTGCGAGTATAATGTGATATTTATTGAAATTAACACAAGTTACTTATAAAAGGTACTTTCACCTGCCGGCCATGTGGTCTCGACTGCGCACGCTAGTCGCGCACGTATTGTGTGTGCGTAATTAGTCGCTATTCGGGCAAGGCCGAGACCACATGGCCGGCAGGTGAAAATACCTTTTATAAGTAACTTGTGTTAATTTCAATAAATATCACATTATACTCGCACGTCGCGGCAGGCCACCTAACCTGATCCTAAATACACCACAGTAAGTTTTCTCGACTCCCAAGTGACCCGCTTGCTCCTCGTCGTGAGCCTCTCGCAAAATTTCGGTAACGCGGTCCTCGGGTATTACGAGCTTCCACTCGTCGAGATCGCTTCCGAGCATTTCGGTGATCAAGGGATCGTTTCTTCGGTAATATAGTTGCCCCTCTCGGATCGCCCACCCGGGGTGCCCCTTCGGGTCGCCCTCTACCGCGCGAAATTTTTCTTCGTACCATCCCACTTTAGCCGCGGCGACGATCGGTAATTCCCCTTCCCCTTCAGTCACGACCTCGTACATGCGCGAAAGTGCATCCGGCACGTGTTTTAGTGCGCCCTGTCGATACGCGATCGCGAAATCGTACTCCAACAATTGCAATGCCCAGCGCGCCAGCCTCCCCGAAGGATTCTTCAGGGTCCGCAACCAACGTAGACTATGGTGGTCGGTAATTACCGTGAAGTGGTAACCTTCTAAGTATGGACGGAACTTCTGTACGGCCCAGACGATCGCGAGGCATTCCAATTCGGTAGCGGAGTATTTTCGCTCGGCCTCGGTTAAAGCTCGGCTCGCGAACGCGATAACCCTTTCCACCCCCTCGATTTCCTGGGCCAGGACGGCCCCCAGCCCTACGGTGCTCGCATCGGTCTGGAGGACGAACGGAATATCGAAATGTGGGCAAGCAAGGGTCGGGGCAGTCGCGATTAATTCTCGAACTTTTTCGAAGGCGGATTGTTGGCCGTTTTCCCATCTCCACGCCTGTCCTTTCCGAAGCAGGATGTTTAGCGGCTCCGCGACTGTAGCGAAGTCCGGGATGAATCTTCGATACCAGGAAGCCATGCCGAGAAATCGCCGCAGTTGTCGTATATTCCGCGGGGCGGGAAAGGACAGGACCGGCGCGACCTTTTCGACGTCGACTTTCAACCCCTCCCTACTCACCACGAACCCGAGATAACGTACCTCTTCCCGACAAAATTCGCATTTTTCCGGGTTTACGAGCAATCCCGCGGATTTAATCCGTTCGAAAATCTTCGCGAGCCACGCGAGATGATCTTCGAAGGTCGTGGTCGCGATAATATTATCGGCCAAATACGCGAATGCATTCGGCTCCATTTCCGGACCGATAAGTCGATCTAATAACCGTTGAAACGTCGCGGGAGCTCCCGTGAGCCCGTACGGCATCCTTTTGAATTGGAATAACCCTTTACCCGGAACGGTAAATGCGGTAATCGGTTTACTTGCGTTTTCGAGCGGGATCTGGAAGTACGCCTGGCTCAAATCGAGGGTGGAAATGTATCGCGCGGCTCGTAATTTATCGAGAATGCTTGACATAATCGGGAGCGGGTACGCGTCTTTCTTGGAAACCTCGTTGACTTTCCGAAAATCTAAACTGTTCAAGACGCGCGCCAAAACAGCAGCCGCCGCGCGTACCAGTGGCGAGCGCTGTGCCGCGACCAATTGCGATAACTGACGGCCGCGCATCCTGCCGATCGATCTAATTATTGGCTGACGGACGATCTAGATCTTTCGACAAGGAAGTCGTTTTTTACCAGCTCGTCAGTCAATAAATAGCGCAGCCGCATGGCCGTCTCTCTCTCTTGTATCCAGCCTTCTTTCTCGAACATTGTCTCCAATATTCTTTCGTGAACATCGTCTCTTGTATTCGTAAGTGCGGCAAAGCGAGTAGGCCACTTGAAATAAAGTAATCTTTATTACGGATTCGGCGTCCAACAATAACTAGTACATTCTCAATTCTATAATTACTTAATTGTTCCATTCGCGTGAACAAAAGGAGAGGGAAAAATCGGAAAGAGAGGTAGAGGGGATAAAAACGGAAAGGCAGATATGGCAGCTGATAAGGAAGGAAAGGAGGAGAGGGTCACGGGTGGATGAGAGAATAAGGATGGAAGAGTGGGATAAACATTTTATGCAGCTATTGAGGGGTGGGGGGTGTAGAGTGGAGGGTGAGGAAGGGAGAGACAAAAAGGAGAGAGGAGGATGAAGAAGAGGAAATAGAAAGGGGAGAGATCAGCAGGGTAGTAAAAGGTTTGAAAGAGGGAAAAGCGGCAGGGGGATGGGATACCGAACGAGGTGTGGAAATATGGAGGGGAAGAAGTGGAGGAGTGGCTGTGGAGGGTGTGCAATAAGGTATGGAGGGGGGAAGGATGGCCGGATGACTGGACGGAGGGTGTAGTAATACCAATACCAAAGAAAAGGGAAAGTAGAAAGGTGGGAGATTACAGAGGGGTAACGTCAACACAAACGGCGTACAAGGTATATGCAGCGGTTTTGGCGGAGAGGATAAGAAAAGAAGTGGAGGGGAAGGGGATACTGCCAGATAGCCAGACGGGCTTCAGGAAAGGATTGGGATGTGTGGATAACGTATTTGTGCTCAATCATATAGTGAATAGGCAGGTGAGGAGGAAGCAGAGTAGGTTGGTTGTGATGTTTGTGGATTTGAAAGCGGCGTTTGATTCAGTGGACAGGGATATATTGGTGGGGGAGATGAGAAAAAAGGGGGTGAGGGAAGGATTGGTAGGGAGATGTGAGGAGATTCTAAGGGAAACGAGAGGCAAGGTGTGAGTAGGGGACGAGGAAGGGGAAATGTTTTGGACAGCAAGAGGAGTGAGGCAGGGGTGCCCGCTGAGCCCTATGCTGTTCATGTTATTATTGGCGGACATAGACGAGGTACTGGAAAGGGGTAAAAGTGGGAGGAAGGAGAATATACACATTAGCGTGCACGGATGATATAGCGATGCTGGCGGAGGAGGAGGAAGGGATGACAGGGATGATAGGGGTGCTAGAGCGTTATTTGGATAAGAAGAGACTACAGCTTAATGCAGAAAAGTCAAAGATGATGAGGTGTAGGAGGGGAGGGGGATGGTGGAAGAAGGTAACGTGGAGGTGGAGAGGTAAGGTACTAGAGGAAGTCAGTCAGTATAGATACCTAGGTTATGTAATAAAGAGGGATGGTGGTCAGGAAGAGCAAGTGGCAGAAAGGATAAGGAAGGGAGCGACAGTGATGGGACATGTGTGGGGAATACGGAAGAGGAGATTTGGAAAGGACTGAGGTAGGAGGATTTGGCTTTTCGACAAATTAGTATGGCCGGTGATGAGCTATGGAGTGGAAATATGGGGGTGGAAGGAAAGGGAGGGTATGGAAAGGATGCAGGAGAGGTACCTGAAGTGGGTGTTAGGTGTAGAAAGGTGTACACCAGGGTACATGGTTAGAAAAGAACTGCAGAGAGAGCTATTGAGGGGAAGGGCGGGGTTAAGGGCATGGGGATATGAAAAGAAGTTAAGAGGGGGCAAAGGAGGGGAATTAGCGTGATTGTGCTGGGAGAGATGAGGGGGAGGGATAGGACGGGGTAGTAGGAGAAGGGTGGGAGAAGGAGAGACGAGACTTTTTTGAGGAGAGGGGCTGGACAGTACAGGAGGTGGAGGAAATGATAGAAGAGAAGAGAGAGGAGATAAGTGGGGAGCTGGTAAAAAGGGAGAAGGAAAGGCAGAGGGTGGAAAGGCGGGAGAGGATGAGGAACTCGAGATACAATAGATGGTATGGAATGGTAAAGGGGGGGAGGGTTCGCCGGGGTATTTGAAGAAAGGATGGGAGGAGAGTAGGTGGCAGAGGTTGGCAAGGTTTAGGTTAGGAAATGGCATGAGGGAGGGGAGATATTGGTTGAATGAAGAGGAGAGAGAATGTAGAATGTGTGGATGGGCGAGTGAGACATGGGAGCATGTGTGGGAAGAATGTCTGAGGATGGATGAGGAACGAGGATGGCTAGAGAGGATGTGGAAGGTGTTGGATGATGGGGGGGGGGAGAAGTGGATGAGGAGGGTGGAAGAATGGAGGGATGGGACAAATGAAGGACAGGGGTGAACGGGGAGCGACCGGAAGAGGAGCCCATTGGTTAGGGAAGGGGGGTCATAGGTCTAAATGTGTGTGTGAAAGGAGGGGGAGGGGAGATAGTTTAAGTTTCATCGGGTCTTTTATGTTTTTATTTTATGTTTATTTGTTTTTATGTTATTGATTTTTCAGATATAGTTTTATTTGGTTTCATTAAATTATTTATTATATTGTAATTAAATATGTGTCACTTTTCATTAATAATCTTCATTTACCTAAATAGTCGGCTAACTCTTGATTTAATGTACAGTAAAGAGCAAAACTAATTACACACTATTTGAAACAGCATAACTTTTTAAAAATTGGATCAAATGACTTGAATGTTTTTGAGAAGTTAGAAGGATTAGTTTATTAGACGAGGTGTCAAAAATTTTTGAAAAAAATTTGAATTGGTCGGAATCGCAAAAGAAATAGTAAAAGTTTGTAACAGACCTGGCTGCGCCAGGCCTGTTCCGAGCCGAACACGGCCGACGGATGCCGAGATCCGCCGGCACCCGCGAGCGCCCCTGCGATCCCCGCACCCCCAAACCGATCTTGGCGGGAACCGGAACCCGCCATGACGAAGTACCGCCGCGCCGGATACCGGGCGACGCCGGAAAACCCGTCCGCGAACCGCACCGCACCGCACCCCTCGCCTAGAAGACGAGAGAGACGAGCCGGAAAACGGCCTCTTTGGCTTTCCGCCACGCGTGAGTACGGACGTATGCGACGACGAGTACGAACCGCAACGAACGCGAACCGCCGAGACCCTGCCGAAGACCGCTCCGCCGCGACACCGAAGCCGCCGGAGAATAACACGCGTAGTCCGCGTACCGGGAAAACCGATCCTCGGTTACGAGAGTGCGCCGACGTGTGTCCGCCGACCACCGCACCGGCCACGCCGCAGCGTACCGGACATCCCGAAGCGCCGACCCGACCGCCGAGCGATCGAGACCGGACCCAGAGTGAGTACCTTACTTTCCCATTAACCCGGTACCTCCGCTCCCGCCCACACACCCACGGAGAGCGAACCACCCGCAGCCGGCCCCTCGCCGGCCGCCCTGGGGCACGGGCTCTCCGCCCGCCGAAGCTACCCTGGTCCGGATACGCCGCCGCGTACGGCCCCGACCTCGCCGTAACCTGAGGCACGAACCGCGACCGCCGACCGCCGAAACGCGAAGCCGGGACAGTGACGAACGTTCGAAATACTCGCGTCGTTAATCACCCGTGCCCGACCGTCCGCGACCCCGCCGTAACCCTCGCGTTATCCTGCGAGAACCCTGGCACGGCGAGCCAAATCCGGCCGCGAGGAAATCCGTTGTGACGAGATCCGCCGGGAAACGGACTCGTTACAAGTTGGTTTTATCAGCTTTTTTATCTAAGCCTGTATTGAAACTTTAAAAAATGTGTTCTATTGACTCGTATAAATTATATTCATGCTGAAAATTTCATGGACATTGGTTACTTCGTTTACGAGTTATAAACGATTAAAAGTGCGATTTTTAGTCGAAAATCGTGAAAAATGGCAATTAATCGCTCTTAATGGCACTTTTAATCGTTTATATTAATTTTAATATAATGTTTAATTAAGAAACTTTTAATGCTTAATTAAGTATAAAATAATATTGTTTTTGTGTCAGTTATGCACCGAATTTACATACCTACTTCAACATTTGCAAATTGAAAAAAGATTTCAAGATGAAAATCGGTAAACTTTTTACAAACGTTAAAATATTAACTAAACAGAAACTATGACGAGTGTTGAACGTAGACCTCAGATCCTTTTAAAATTTAAATTTTAAATCTTATCACCTACAGGGTGTCCTAGTTTTTTCCGGCCAAACTTTGCCAGCGTGTTCTACACGCAAAAGTAAGAAAAAAATGCTATATGAACATATGTGTGGGGATGCAAAAACTGCCGAACGCGAGCGGCTAGAGAGAGAGAGAGAGAGAGAGAGAGAGGGAGAGAGAGAGAGAGAGAGAGAGAACGCGTGGGTGAGCGTATGTCGGTAGAGAGTATGTCGGTGTCGGTGGTATTGTACCACTTCAATAAATGTTATTCAGCAAACTTCACTGCAGCACCTAACCGCTGTAGTATCTTTTTAAACGAATTCAATAGATATACAATCAGTAAAGTTGTTCCTACCTGTCCGGTGGTCTATTTCTCCATCTTCTTCCTCCGGGACTTCGGCGATTGTCCCCAAACACACTGTGAACCGCTCCAAAAGGCGGTGCACTCTTTCCATCGGGACGGCTTTTGTTTCCCGCGATATCTACAAGAAGGAGATCGTGTGGGTTTCAGCCGATATACGAGACGATCATCGGTTTTAATACGCGATTCACATATTCTACAAAGTTTCAGCTTTAATTTAAAAAAAATTTCATCGCTCTACCTCATTCCTATCGAAAGTTCTTTGATTTTGAATCCGATTTCGCCCAAATTGCCCACTGTGCGTCGCACAATGGTGCCAAGGCGGCAAAAAATCCATTTTATAAATTTTCGATTTTTATAAAAAAAGGAATAATTTTTTTATAGCCTAATAGTGCGTGCATGATGTGCCAAAGTCAGATTTTTGAAAAAAAAATTTTTTACGGAGATATACGCATGGTAAATAACCATTTTTTCGCTCCTGGGAATTCATCAGTTTTCAGTGCGACATTTATGTAATTATTCCGCCTATAATTGAATACTTAGGGGTCCACAAATCATATGGGTTATTGCAAATGGCTTCAACTATTGTAACCGTTCTTTCCTTCCTATCCTTTCTATTCGCATACGCTGTTACCCGTATCTCTACTTCGCGTCTCGAGACTATCCCTTACCGTCTCGCAGGGCCGGTTACTACCCTAATTTCTCGAAGCTTGCACGTTCGCGAGCTGGAATGGATTCGTGCCTCCAGGCACTGGAAAGCGGCGAGGTATGGACGAGTTAAATGAGATATTCGAAGCCCAGATAAAGTAACAAAAGGTGATATATTCTCATAGGAAGGATATATTCTTGATATTTTTATAAAATAATCCAATCTGGCCAATTTTAGTGTTCGATAAACCTAGTTTTAATGATTCTCGGTTTACGTTACGTATCGCGATGCACATTCTGGAGAATTCTTCCACGTCTGCGTATCATTGACACGAGGCACTCGACGTATGTGTTCACGACGAATAAGTTTTCAAAGCGCGACGGTATCAACGGCGACTGGAAGATCCGATAAGAGGCTCCGTAAAAGTCTCGCGGCCGCTTATCAGCGATCGTAAACAGTTTTTTTACGGTGCCACCGTGGATGGTGTAGAATCGTTGAAATCGATCCCCATGCGCTGCCATTTCGGGTCAAGGAAAGAGCGGTGCCCGGGCGTGCTCCAGTTCTAACTTGGAGAACGCGTCGGTCGCACATGCAACTGAAATCAGGCACAAAATTTCACGAAATTTCTTTTTTTATTAATATACCTTAACACTAAACCTACCACCGCCGGTCGAAATGACCGGTTCCAGAGTTTTTATCTTACAAATTACTGAAATTATAAATATACATTTCGTGGGAAACGATTAAACAAGTATATTTAGTAGAGCATGTATTGCAATACATAAAGATACCTAAAGCCAAATAAATTCAATCTCGTCATTTTTATAACAAATATGCACTAAAAATGTCTATTTCACATTACTTTATAAAAATAACATGAACGTATCTATCAAAATTTGTAGCCATTTTTAAAATAATATGTACCCAAAGAAATTAATTTGTTAAATATTTACAATCTCAACGTTCGTAAATTGAAAATATTAGATTCCGTCAGTTTGACAGGTCCCGAAAAGTCTAGTGTTAATATTGTTATTTTATCATATTACGTTCTCAAATTGCTTCCCCCGCGGTGGGGCAAGTTGGTACGTTTTGGGTCCATGGAGTAAACTAACTATAACTTGAACGTATTTTCTCGAAGCATACTTTTTTGTTACGTGATTACAGAAATAATGGGCTCCAAGACAAGCAAGAAGTCCGTTGACATTACTGTGCCGGAGAATCAACAAGGGCCCGAAAGAGTGGCCAACAATTCACGAAATGGACGATCGAGGCAAAGGGACGATCCCAATTGCTCGGACCATGAACGAAGGGAACCGAAAAAGGTAAGACACGATCAACTCATACACACCGGTACTGTGCCGGCTACTGTGCCGGCGCGGCGTATCTGGTGCATGACAGCTGCCGGGGTTGCTCAATCGAGGAAATATCAAGTTTCGTCTAGCTCGCAGCATTTCACGATAATACGCTGACACGATTACGCGACTCGTCGAGAGCGACAGTTCGAACTTTCGATGCTCGAGACAAGCCTGCGCGCGACCGACCACGTGAGCCGCGAGAACTTGGCCAACGACACGCCGGATCATCCGGGTAAACAGAGTCGTTCAACCTCCGACAATACCGAACTCTCGATTTATGTCAACAACACGGGGGTCTTGCCCGCGACATATATGGAAACCCGTTTCTCCTGGACAAAATTGAATTTTTCAAGTCCGGTAGACGGTCACATAATATTCAGGCACTCTTAAAGAGACGATAACATTTTTAACACGCGAGGTTCATTGATTTCCTTCGTAGAAACGATCAGCGTTATTAAGGACAATTGTTAGTTAGCGAATTTCTCGCCTTATATTGTGATCCAGTTAACTTCGACGGTACTAAGCTGCGGATTTTATGTCAATTGTAATAAACTGGAGCCAAGTACAGTGAATTCTCGATATATGTCAACAACAGGGGTCTTGCCAGTGACGTGTATCGTCCAGGAGACATACCTGAGTTATGTTTCTACTCTTCGGCGTCCGAGGCCCCTCGAGCTTCGTGGCCCTTCACGGGGTATACCCCGCGGTAGTGGGGATATATACGCGACTGTTATCATGCAACTCTTGGCGACATATATCGAGAATTTACTGTTTATGGAAGACAACGATGTCTTGATTCAAGTGAAAAATTTGGGAAACCGGAAACCGTTTCTCGAGAGCGTATCCGTGAGACAATACTGATTCGAAAATGTAAATTGTTGTACGGGCCAAAGGCTGGTTCAAACGGCTGCGTTATCGTGCACTATCTTTAAGTTTCATTTTTCTCGACCATCCTAAACGCGTCAAACACGTAGCATATCTCCTAGGTCAGGCTCAGAATAGTACGCGCACGTGCACGGCCAGCCGATTGTGTAACGCTAAGCTAGACGCGCGGGCCTCATGCTCTTTCTGCGCTCCTTGCACCGCAGCGGTGGTCGGAGATGGCAAAAATCTATATTTTGATATCTTATTGTGACAATATTACAGCCTCTGTCCCGTAATAATAGTAGCGAGTGAATATTGAAACGATAACGTTTGGCGAACACAGCTATGAGTTATGCTGTAGCGCAACATTGGCGAACACAGCTATGAGTTATGTTGTAGCGCAACATTGGCGAACACAGCTATGAGTTATGTTGTAGCGCAACATTGGCGAACACAGCTATGAGTTATGTTGTAGCGCAACATTGGCGAACACAGCTATGAGTTATGTTGTAGCGCAAAATTGCGAAGCCTTCGATCAAAGTCAATGGAAGTATTCAAACGCCCTTTAAAACAGTATAAAGAGTAAAAGTCCTGTCTTTTTTCGAGCAATTAGAAGAATTGGTTTATGATGTGCAAAAAAGATTTTGAAAAAATTGCAACTGGTGAGAATTACACGAGAAAATAAATATGGCACTTTCTACAACTTTTTTTATTTGAGCCTGTAATGAAAATTTTAAATGTGCGTGTTGTAGATCTATGTTGGTTATACACGTACCTCAACTTTCATCGAAATCGGTTGACGCAGATAAGAATGGCACACATCGGAATGAAAAACTACGATTTTCAGCGCTTTTAATTATTTACAACTCGTGTGTATATTAACCGATTTCGACGAAATTTTCAGCATGTGTCAAAAAGTTGTAAAAAGTGCCATTTTTATTTTCTCATGTAATTCTCACCAATTGCAATTTTTTCAAAATCTTTCTCGCACATTCTTTAGAAAACCAATTCTTCTAATTGCTAAAAAAAAATCAGGTCGTTTGAGCTAATTTAAAAAAAGTTGTTCTGTTTTAAAGGATAATACTTTTGTGAGCCTGTGTACACAGTGACTCCCACTAATATTCGGACGTTTTTGAAAATCGTATAACCTTGTTAATATTTGACCATACGTCTTGGATTTCTTTAAAGAAGTTAGCACAATTGGTTTGCTACATAAAGTGAAAAAAATTTGTTACAAAAATTGCAATTGGCCGAAATTGCAGAGAAAATACTAATAGTTGTATTTTCCAACTTTTTTCCGTGGACGAATATTTCATCAAAATCGGTCAACGTTGCAATGAGCTACGGATGTTTCAAAATGATCACATAAGGGCGAAATCCCCTGACCCTTAAGCTTTCATCGTTAAACGTTTGTAGCTCATTGCAACGTTGACCGATTTAGATGAAACATTCAGAGCATGTATAATTGAAACGTACACTTTAAAATTTTTATGTAGCGATTCAATTGTTCTAACTTCTCAAAAAAATTCAAGTAGTAGCGCCCAATATTGACAAAGTTATGCGATTTTTAAAAGCGTCCGAATATTAGTGGGAGTCACTGTATATCATTTCGTCACGCTTCAACATTTTCGGTTTTATGGAGTTAAGGACCCGGGTTAGTCACGTGACTTAGGATAAAGAGAGCGAACGTGGTCCTAAATCAAGTATGGGGAATCGGCGAAAGGATATTTAAAAATGATTTTAAAATGAGAATGTTTCTCTTTGATACGTTGGTACTGGGGGTACTCCTATACGGGGTAGAGCTATGGGGCTTTAAGGAGAGAACAGAAGTAGAAAGGATTCAGCTGAAATATATAAAGTGGACACTTGGTTTGGACGTGCGTACCCCAGGATACTTGGTACTGGAAGAAACAAAAAGGGCGAGGCTTAGAGTAAAGGCAGGAATTAGGGCATGGAAATACACGGAAGGAGTAAGAAACAGAGCAGGGAGGAAGATAGTCAAGGAATGTCTGAAGGAAAAGGAATCGGGGAAAGTTCAGGGCGAAAGCGGGAAAGAAAGGGAGGAATACTTAAAGAGAAACGGATGGAGCCAAGCAGGGGTGGAAGAGATGATAAGGCTAGAGATGGAGGTAGCGGAGAGGCTAAAGGAGAGAGACATTGAGGTACAACGGCAAGAACAATATACAAGGATAGAGCAGTCAAAATATAACAAAAGGTACAAGTTTATAAGAGTGGCAGAGTTACCAGAATACCTAAGTAAGGAGGGAAGAGGGGAAAGTCAAAAGTTAGTAGCCCAAGTAAGATGCGGAAATGCAGAAAACTGGAACAAATACTGGCTGGGAGACGAAGCAAGAGGATGCGACCTGTGTGGGGACAGGTATGGCAATCTGGAGCATCTAACAAGAGAATGCAGGGAAATGGAGGGAAGGATCAGGATGGAGGACATAGTGAGTGGGAGGATAGATACAAATGTTGAAGCGTGGCTTCAAAAGCTCAGAAAGAAGAGAGATAAGCGAGCAGAAATATAAAGGTAATATAAGGAAGCGTAAACCAAAGATAACAGAGTAGGAAATGGTGCAAAAATCGGAATAAGAATAGGAACAGGCAGAATATAGGTAGAGTAGTCAGGGTAGGGATGGGTGAGTCGAAGAGAGAAGGAAAGAGAGAGAGAGAGAGAGAGAGAGAGAGAGAGAGAGATCGAATCTCTCGAATCTTCCTCTTTCGAACGAGCCCTTTCCCAGCCAAAAATATTCTTCTATAAGGACGAATACTCGAGGCACGTGAAACCATGTTTTGACGGTAACGTAGTCACTCTACCTTATCGCGAATCTACGAAGACCGGGCCCTTAATCGATTTGACAAATGAGCTGCTCAAATGTGCATGTACCGAGGTACTACCGGTGTGTATGAGTTGATCGTGTCTTACCTTTCTCGGTTCCCTTCGTTCATGGTCCGAGCAATTGGGATCGTCCCTTTGCCTCGATCGTCCATTTCGTGAATTGTTGGCCACTCTTTCGGGCCCTTGTTGATTCTCCGGCACAGTAATGTCAACGGACTTCTTGCTTGTCTTGGAGCCCATTATTTCTGTAATCACGTAACAAAAAAGTATGCCTCGAGAAAATACGTTCAAGTTATAGTTAGTTTACTCCATGGACCCAAAACGTACCAACTTGCCCCACCGCGGGGGAAGCAATTTGAGAACGTAATATGATAAAATAACAATATTAACACTAGACTTTTCGGGACCTGTCAAACTGACGGAATCTAATATTTTCAATTTACGAACGTTGAGATTGTAAATATTTAACAAATTAATTTCTTTGGGTACATATTATTTTAAAAATGGCTACAAATTTTGATAGATACGTTCATGTTATTTTTATAAAGTAATGTGAAATAGACATTTTTAGTGCATATTTGTTATAAAAATGACGAGATTGAATTTATTTGGCTTTAGGTATCTTTATGTATTGCAATACATGCTCTACTAAATATACTTGTTTAATCGTTTCCCACGAAATGTATATTTATAATTTCAGTAATTTGTAAGATAAAAACTCTGGAACCGGTCATTTCGACCGGCGGTGGTAGGTTTAGTGTTAAGGTATATTAATAAAAAAAGAAATTTCGTGAAATTTTGTGCCTGATTTCAGTTGCATGTGCGACCGACGCGTTCTCCAAGTTAGAACTGGAGCACGCCCGGGCACCGCTCTTTCCTTGACCCGAAATGGCAGCGCATGGGGATCGATTTCAACGATTCTACACCATCCACGGTGGCACCGTAAAAAAACTGTTTACGATCGCTGATAAGCGGCCGCGAGACTTTTACGGAGCCTCTTATCGGATCTTCCAGTCGCCGTTGATACCGTCGCGCTTTGAAAACTTATTCGTCGTGAACACATACGTCGAGTGCCTCGTGTCAATGATACGCAGACGTGGAAGAATTCTCCAGAATGTGCATCGCGATACGTAACGTAAACCGAGAATCATTAAAACTAGGTTTATCGAACACTAAAATTGGCCAGATTGGATTATTTTATAAAAATATCAAGAATATATCCTTCCTATGAGAATATATCACCTTTTGTTACTTTATCTGGGCTTCGAATATCTCATTTAACTCGTCCATACCTCGCCGCTTTCCAGTGCCTGGAGGCACGAATCCATTCCAGCTCGCGAACGTGCAAGCTTCGAGAAATTAGGGTAGTAACCGGCCCTGCGAGACGGTAAGGGATAGTCTCGAGACGCGAAGTAGAGATACGGGTAACAGCGTATGCGAATAGAAAGGATAGGAAGGAAAGAACGGTTACAATAGTTGAAGCCATTTGCAATAACCCATATGATTTGTGGACCCCTAAGTATTCAATTATAGGCGGAATAATTACATAAATGTCGCACTGAAAACTGATGAATTCCCAGGAGCGAAAAAATGGTTATTTACCATGCGTATATCTCCGTAAAAAATTTTTTTTTCAAAAATCTGACTTTGGCACATCATGCACGCACTATTAGGCTATAAAAAAATTATTCCTTTTTTTATAAAAATCGAAAATTTATAAAATGGATTTTTTGCCGCCTTGGCACCATTGTGCGACGCACAGTGGGCAATTTGAGCGAAATCGGATTCAAAATCAAAGAACTTTCGATAGGAATGAGGTAGAGCGATGAAATTTTTTTTAAATTAAAGCTGAAACTTTGTCAAACGTGGCCGTACCAGCTTGTGTGACGATGAACGTTCGGGACGCCCAAACACTGCATCCAGTGACGATAACATCGCTAAAATTCACCAAATGGTGCTAGACAACCGTCGAATTCAAGTTAGAGAGACAGAAGAGGCCATAAATATATCCAAAGAACGTGTTTGTCACATATCGAATGAAGATTTAGGCTTGAGAAAGCTGTCTGCGCGTTGGATGCCGCGTTTGCTCACGTTGGATCAGAAACGTGTTCGAATGAACATTTCGATCGCTTTTTTGGCGCAATTTAGGCGCAATAAATCAGAGTTTTTACGCCGGCTAATTACTGTTGGTGAAACTTGGATACACCATTACACTTCCGAATCAAAAATGCAGTCAAAACAGTGGACTGCTTCGGGGGAATCGGCGCCAAAAAAGGCAAAGGCTGTTCCTTCGGCTGGGAAAGTGATGGCGATTGTTTTCTGGGACAGTCGTGGAGTTATCTTTATTGATTATCTTCAAAAAGGGAAAACCATTACAGGAGCATACTCTACGCGTCATTACTTGACAGGCTGAAGGCAGAAATTGCGGAAAAACGGCCAAATTTGCAGAAAAAAAATCTTGTTCCACCAAGACAATGCGCCGTCTCACACCTCAACGATTGCCATGGCAAAAATCCACGAATTACGGTTTGAACTGCTTCATCACCCACCTTACTCACCAGATCTAGCTCCAAGCGACTTCTTTTTCGTCATTTTCGTCGATTTTCATCAAATGAGGAAGCCATCGCCTTTGTAAATAGCTATTATGCAGAGAAAGACGGCAAGTAATATTTGGACGGGCTGGAGAGATGGGAGCATCGCTGGGAGAAGTGTATAGACTTACAAGGAGACTATGTAGAGAAATAAAAATAATTTTGAGGAAAAAATATCTTATATCTTTGTTAGGTCGGAAACTTTTCAAACCATCCTCGTACATATGTATAATTAGTACCATGTCGCATCGAGTTATAGCAGTTTCACGATCTACCAAAAAAAAAAATTTCTCATCAAATGGCAACTAAAGGTAAAAAATTTTCGAATTTATGTAGGATTTCCCTATTTTCACGATGTTGCGATCGAATTAAGTAATCGATCTACGCGGGTAGGGATCAATTAATGAGCCGACTCGCAACGAACATATACTATGATTTAATGAAAAATAAAATGATGGAACAAAGATTGGGTACAACGATACAACCGTACACGGCGACGACCGACGCGAGACTCTGTCGATCGTCTCTCCTTCGCATTTTTTATCGACGTTGTTCGATTGTCTTTTGTCTCGACGTTAGTCGTCCGTTTTTTCTCTGAACACGCGTTCGCCTGTTCTTCGCGGGAAGCGCGTTTCGCCTGTTTTTCGCTGGAATCTAGACATCCCACACTCGGTCATCCTGCAAATCTTCGGACCCCGAAGATGTACCCAGATACGGCTTCATATAATCGGCCGCGGTCGACGTTATTCTCGGCCCTTCAGTTTCACCAATTCGCACGACTTCGTATCGATCATTCCGTTTAACTTTTACAACTTTGTACGGCCCTAAAAATTTCGGTTTAATTTTTAGTCCAGTTCCAAACTGCGTCCTTTGGATCGCTACTAAATCCCCTTCTTTATATTTAATCGCTTCTTTACATTTTCGGTTATGGCCGCGACGATTTTCCTCCTGAATCTTAATAATATTTTCAACATGAACATCTCAAGAACTCATCATCTCAAGAACATCTCAACGGTTTCTTGTTCGATAAGCGAAAGAATTCTCACATCCTCTTTTTGTCACATCTTGACACCAAAAAGTATCTCGAATGGAGTCATACCCACCGCACGCTGAAAACTGCTATTTAAATATCGTTGCAACCGGTCGACGTGTTTGTACCAATGGTCGGCGTTATCTAACGAGAGTTTTGTCAACACCGGAATAATGGTACGGTTAACGCGCTCAACTTGTCCATTCGCGCGCGGCACACCCGTTGTGGTCGTAAGATGTTCGATGGACTCCGAAGCACAATACTCTTTGAATTCTTTCGACGTAAACGCGGTTCCCTTATCAGAAATAATACGCTTCGGATTTCCGAAAATTTTCTGTTGCGCGACCAACCTACTTAGTACTTCCGCTGTATTTGTCGTCTTCGTTGGGTAAATCCATACAAATTTAGCAAAAGCATCTACTACGACCAATATATACTTATAATTTTTTCCCGTCGATACCATCGGGCCTTGGTGGTCGATAGGATAAGTGCATAATGGTGTGTCTCCTTTGGGAACGGGGGAGAGCATCCCTTCCTTTTTACCTTTTTTCTTTTCGGCTAATATGCACGGTACGCAACAGCTAATTACTCTTTCTACTCGCTCGCTTAAATTCGGGATATAAAATTCTCCCTTAATTCGCTCTACAACTTTCTTCACTCCAAAATGTCCATTCTCATGCACTCGTCGAATAGTATCTACAAACATACTCGTTGGTAGTACTACAACAGTTTTATCACCGTATCTCTTTAACAATAAATCGTGTTCTATTAAATAGTCCTCGTACGCTTCCTTTTACAATACCTGTTTTATGGCTCGAATGCGTTCATCTTCGTTTTGTGTTTTCCGGATAATTTCGTGCATCTTATCTTCCACGATAAACACCGGATATCTACTTAGCGCATCAACGTGTTTCAGACGTTCACCCGATCGGTGTTCGATTTTATAATGGAACTCTTCGAGAGTCAACGCCCACCTCGCAACTCGCGGACACAAATCTTTCTTATACAGAGTCTTTTGCACCGCTTGGCAATCAGTAATTATTGCGAAATATAATCCTAATAGGTACACCCGAAACTTCTGCACTGCTCTTACTATCGCTAACAATTCTAATTCATACGAGCTGTACTTTCTTTCTGCATCTGTAGTTTTTTTGCTCATATAATGAACGGGATGGAACACCTTTTCGTCGCACGCTTTTTGCAGTAAAACTGCCCCGTATCCGTCTGAACTAGCATCGGTGTGTAATTCCGTCATAGCTGTGGGCTGAAAAATACGTAACACCGGTTTGCAACATAACGCGGTTTTTAGTGCGATAAACGACCGTTTTTGCTCTACGTCGAACCGAAATTTAACACCGTCTTTTAGTAAATCCGATAGTGGATACGCTATTTTTGCATAATTTTCTATAAACTTTCGGAAATATCCTGTAAGTCCGAGGAAACTCTGCACGTCTTTTTTCTTAGTGGGCTCTGGAAAAGCCTGTACCGCTTTAACTTTATTTGGTGACGGGCCGACATGACCGTTCGTAATAGTATGACCCACAAATTCAACTTCTCGCTGGAGGAATCTACATTTTTTCCAATTTATACGTAAACCATTTTTTTCTGCGACATTTAACGTGATTTTCAAATTTTCAAACGCGTGCTCATCGGTTGTGCCCGGCACAATCAGATCGTCCATATAGGTTATGACTGTTTTGTTTCTAACTAGTTCGCTGAAAATATTGTCGATAAATCGGAGGAAACTGGTAGGACTGTTACATAGGCCGAACGGGGTTCTGACGAACTCGTATTGCCCGTCGGGCGTTACAAACGACGTGTACTTTCTGCTTTCTTCGGCGACGGGAACATGAAAAAATCCGTTCTTTAGTTCAAGTACCGAGAAAACTCGCGCGCCCGATAAAGAATCAATACAGTCCTCGATCAGAGACATCGGAAATCTATCTTTGATTATCTGCCTATTTAACTCGCGATAGTCTATACATACGCGGTACGAATTGTCTTTTTTCGGCACGATAACCACGGGACTAGCATACTCGCTACAACTTTTTCTAATTATTCCCTCTTGCAACCATTCGCGTATTTGTTGATTTAATATTTCCTTTTCCTTAAAAGCTAAACGCCTGGGACGCAGTCGGACTGGATTTTTGTCTACAACCGTAGTTCGGGTTTCGACCGCTGTTTTTACATTTTTAGCCGGCTCATACCTTTCTACAACGTTCCGCAACTCTTTCTTAAATTGTCCATTAACAATGTCCAATTCACTTTGTTCGATGCAGTTGACGCTCGCCAGGCCACCCATCAGGACAGATTCCGCTGCATCGGCGATTGATTCGGGCCTTGGACTCACTTTTTTTTATCACGACTTCACCTTGGTTTATCTGCACTTGCACATCTTTTAAGAAATCTTGTCCTAGTATTAACTCGGTTGACATAGCGTCATTCGGCACCGTGAACATTTCAACGTCGAAGTCGTTATTGCCGACGCGCACTTGCGTTTTAAATATACCGACGGGTACCGTTCGCGCATTTCCAAAGCCGCTAAAAACCCGCGATGTCGACTGTAACTTAGGATTACCGATTTTGCGACACGTGTCTTCTCGCATTAAATTTACCTCACTTCCCGTGTCTATAAGCGCGTAACACACAACATTGTTTATACTAACAGCACTCAGCCGGTTTTTTACACTTCTTACACAGCTGACGTTGTCTCCACTATTTAGCGATTTTACACGCGTTTGGCAGTCTTTTGATAAATGTCCGAACTCGTTACACGCAAAGCATTTATGTAGGCCCCTTTCCTTTATGCGTGCAATTTTTTACATCGTGTTCCACTGACCCACAGGAGAAACAATGCATCTTCTTTTGAAACCTTGCCTCCTGAAACCGTGCTGGTCGTTGTTGCATCTTCCTGTCTTCTCCGTCGCGTTCCTTCCTTTCCCCGTGGCGTCTGCCGCTGTCGGCGTCCTTTTCTTTCTCTTTTCTTCGGTCGTATAGTTCCAAGCTTCTCCTTAATTCGTGAAGCGACATCGCTGCATACAGCATCGTTTTGTTGTGTTCTCGATCTTGGATGCCATTAATAATATGTTCGATTAACGCATCTTCTTCCACGGATCCTTGGCTTGCAATTCCTTGCATGGCCCCCACATACTGTCGCGCGCTCTCATTCGGCCGCCTTTTTCGTTTACGCAACTCTTCATCGATTAACGCGCCGTTCATTTCCGCCTTAAATTCTCGCAACAGCCTCTTTTTAAGAATCTGCCATGATACTATCCCTTTTTCGTAGGTAACAAACTGTTTCGCCGATCCCTTCATCATTCTTTTTCCGTATAACAACTTTTGTAAGTCGTTCCATTCAAGCAACGCACTTAGTTCTTCGAAATCGTTGACCCACTTTTTAATTGGCAATTTGTCGTCACCTGTGAAGTATGGGATACTATTGTCGACGTCTTTAATTGTGAATTTTATCACTTCGTTTCTTGAGCTGGTATGTCTCCTCGGTGTGCGATGTTTTTTATCTTCTTCCATTGCACTTTCCATGTTTTCGTCGGAATCGTCGTCTGTTTCCTCGTCTTCGGATTCTTCTTCCTCCTCTTCTGTTCCGCCGCGCAGGTAATTTTTCAGTCTCACTCGCATCTCGTTCTTGTTGCCTGTACCTGCTAGTTGCAACTCTCTTAATTTTTCTCGCAACTCTTTCACCTTCGTTGAGTCTATCGTCTCTTCTGACAATTTTTCGTTCGTCCTATCCTTAGTCTTCATTTCGCTTCCGTTCAACGTTCCCAAGTTGCCCTCTGCACCTCCGTTCATCTCGGTAATTTTCTGATTACAACGTAATGTCGCTCGCTGATTGTTAACAACTTCCTTCGGCTAGTGGCCAACTTACACACTGCCGTACAACTGAATAAATCGCGAAACGACACTTTCAACTTTAACTGAACCTCGTAACCGAATCGTCCCGATCACTTGATCTAATTGCCCACGCAATCCCGGACGAGCCCCCAAATGTAGGATTTCCCTATTTTCACGAGGTTGCGATCGAATTAAGTAATCGATCTACGCGGGCAGGGATCAATTAATGAGCCGACTCGCAACGAACATATGCTATGATTTAAAGCTGAAAGCCATAAATTAATGCCCTTCTCCGATTTCTAGCCATCCTTCGAAAACTAGAAGAATGCTAATTCTCGAGTGGCCGTACGCACGGTCCTCGAGGGTTTTTTAGCTGATGGCATTGGAAAGTGGCCATAAAAGTTCAATCCGGGAAATCCTCGCTCCGCGTACCACCCGCAATGTACCGGAGGTCTCGGATTCGAACAAAGCGGGCCTTACAGCCCGCTCAAGCGTCGACCAGGCCAAGAGCGCAACCCCTCTTGTGCCACACGTGCGCGTGCCCCTTAACCGTCGTCACCGGACCCAAGTTAAGGGGCAATAAATTCGTTCGCGAGCCACTTAGGCTAAATACTCGGGCTGTTCCGGGCAGAGTTGGGCAAAATATTTATCTAAATAAAAATTTCGAATAACGAATAAAAGATAAAAATATTTTTATTCGTTATTCGAAGGTTCGAATAAAAAAAGTATCTTTATCCGACGAGTATCGGATAAATACTTTTATCCGACGAGAATTTATCCGACGAATAAAGATAATTTTTTTTATTCGAAGCGGATTTATTCGAACTTCGAATAATTTTTTCATCTTTAATCTGTATCTTTTATTCGAAGGCTTCGAATAAATCTTCGAATAACTTTTGCCACGGGCGAGAACCGGAGCCCGCCATGATGCGACACCGGCGCGCCGGATGCGTGACGACACCGGAAAAGCCGGCCGCGAACCGTACCGCACCGCACCCCCTCGCCCGGCAAGACGAGAGAGACGAACCGGAAAACGGTCTCTTGGGTTTTCCGCCGTCATAGCGATCAGTCGCATGATCGAACCGTATTCCCCAGCCGCCGATATCGACCGCCCGGATACGATCGACCCGCGCTGTTCCGACGCCGAGAAACCGCCCGCCGATTCTCGCGGAATACTATTTTACCCGCGGGTCTTATAACCGCGAGTGTGCCGAGTTATTCGCGACCCGCGAACACCGATCTACGCCGCTGCGTGCCAGACCACCTGGAGAGCCGCCCCGAACGCCGAGCGATCGAGGACCGGACCCAGGGTAAGTACCTTACTTTCCCGTTAACCCGATACCTCCGCTTCCGCCCACACACCCACGGAGAGCGAACCACCCGCAGCCGGCCCCTCGCCGGCCGTCCTGGGGCACGGGCTCTCCGCCCGCCGAAATTACCCTGGTCCGGATACGCCGCCGCGTACGGCCCCGACCCCGCCGTAACCTGAGGCACGAACCGCGACCGCCGACCGCCGAAACGCGAAGCCGGGACAGTGACGAACGTTTGGAATACTCGCGTCGTTAATCACCCGTGCCCGACCGTCCGCGTCCCGCCGTAACCCTCGCGTTATCCTGCGAGAACCCTGGCACGGCGAGCCAAATCCGGCCGCGAGGAATCCGTTGTGACGAGATCCGCCGGGAAACGGACTCGTTACAAGGGGTTCATCCCTCCTTCTTCAAGTAGTAGCTGTTTCGTACCGAGACTAAATATTGACTTAATACCTGCTTCTTAAAACGGTCAAGATGGCCACTGGAGTTCATTCAGCCTGCTTTTCTTAAAAATCGGCGAGTACCGATCTCCTCGAAGCGTTCCCGGATCGTCATAGACATGTATATTTAATAGTTAATAATTTTTCAAGTCAATTGAACGTTGTCCGATCCGAAATTTCGCGATCACTGAGCCGATCAACGTAGTT
This sequence comes from Halictus rubicundus, assembly GCF_050948215.1. Classification (NCBI taxonomy): domain Eukaryota; kingdom Metazoa; phylum Arthropoda; class Insecta; order Hymenoptera; family Halictidae; genus Halictus; species Halictus rubicundus. Next base: position 119,914 of record NW_027488701.1, read on the forward strand.
CAGGTATAAATAGAACGCGTCCAGCAACGCCGAACGATTGAACCTGCGCCCTTGAAACGCATCCCCCTGAAAAATCCGCCGCCCCTACGGTCCACGCTCGATGGAGTTTCGCTGTTCGGCTTTTCGAATTCTAATGCGAGCGAATTCGTTCGCGTTAACACGCTGGCAATCGAGCAACCTCGCTTTTCACCCTTTCTTGCCGAGGGTGGCCATTGTCGGGCGGCGTCGGACGCTTCCCGTATACCAAATGAGCGCACAGTCGCCCGTGCAAATTTTGCGTTCTATCCGCAATTCTATCCGCGACAAAAACAGAATAATACGTTCTCACGGTTGAACACGGTGTCTTAAATTAAAACAATTGCGAAATATTCGCATAAAGATGCAACACAATCGGTAGTGAACGCGTGAGCGTGATCGCTGGCGAGCGTCACGCGTGACCCGAGACGCTCTAAATAAAAACTCCGACGCAAGTGGCAAACAATAAGATCCGCTGAACTGACGCAAACGGTGTGCCGGTGTAAGGGTTAAGGACACTCTGGAAAAAAGAAAAGCGTGGGCCACGTTTGCGTGGGCGGCGACGCGGATCGCAATAGGGACAAAACGGGTAAAGCGTCGAGTAAAACTGAAAGTCGCGCGCGTGCATACATGCAACATGCGACACGGAACACAGAACCAGCGCGTTCCCGTGAAAAGAAAACGTCGGAGGGGCTGTCGGCGTTCGAGTCGCCGCGAGGAAGTAGAATAGGTCGGCGTTCAGTCAGACCGGAGACGCGCTCCTATTCGTCGAAGGCTGAAGAACAGAAGAACGGCGTCGTTCCCGTCGCCGTCGCCGTCACTCGGAATAACGTTACCCGTGCACGTCGTCACGGGTCCGTATTGAATTATGAAAATCATTTTGACGAGGCGACTTCGCTCGCCTTTGTCACCGGCCCTTGTCGAATTGCGGTCTCCCGGCGTTGCTTTCAAATCCAGCAGCAGCTCAGAAAAATTCAGAAAAGAACCCGACACTTACAATCGAATTTATCGCCATCCTGCGAATGCTTCTACAAAGGATGAATTTCGCACATATATAATAAAATTGAGTAACTACAGTTTCAAACCGTGCAAAGATTTAATGAATTCAAGAACGGGGACACATTACTGTCGACCTTTTCATTTTAAATTCTATTCCTGATTGCCGCTGGCGTGCATCTGACGTTTTCTTTTAAACAACGCACAATCGCAACATTGATATTTCAAAACAAATTTTATCATTTTTATCCTTGCTTTCAGAATTTCATTATTTTCGCCGGTACTCGGTATTAGAAAGGGAAAAACGTGCCGGTCGCGAATGTGTCAAAATAATGAAAAATCGAGGCAGACAATTTTTATTTTGCGTAAAAACCTACAGTCCACCGATACAGAAAATATTCTACCTTTCGTAAAGTCAAATTCGAAAGTTATATTTGGTATTGAGAGGTTTGCTGTTTATCATCCAGGGTTAAAAAAAAAATTGTGAAAATATCCAGAGGATCAGTTTTCGAAATTCTATCCCCGGAACATGGTCGTTTTCTGTATCGAATTGGTCTTGCTAGCTGGCACCGGAGATCAAGCGGAAAGCAACCGCGAGTACCTAGAAATAAAAATACTTTTGCTCAGCCGGAATCGCATATTAAACGAGAGCGCGACGAATCGTTGGGTTCGAGCGCTCGATTCGGATCGATAGATTTAAAACGAGCCCCCGGAATCGGTCCTGCCCGACGCCGCTCTCCAGTCATGAATAAAAGAAAACCTCTTGCTCGAGACGGTCTTAACGCGAAGCTCCCGGGGTATTTAGGACCGTCCAATTTTCCGCGTTCGCGGTTTCGACGGATTCTTTTCCGCACGGCTTTTGAACGGTGTTGACGAAGAACTCGGGGTTGCTCGGGCAACCAACGTCGACGACAACGGACAACATTTCAACCTGACGCGATTCCCCCGAGTATTAATGGCGAGAGGCAGTAATTGCACGCTGTCGCGGCGGCGGCTCTCGATCGCGGTCGCTTCGGTGTTCGCTTTCCTCGTTCTCGATAGGTTTCGCCATTTTTATAGCTTGCAGAGTCGATTTTTTCGGCTCGCGCGAGTGCTCGCGGTCTTGGGAACACGCCCGACTAATTGGGACGGGGATATTGGGCGCGCGGCTTGCTCGATTTGCCTGGGAAATTCCGAATTACGAAACTTCGATTTGCCAGAAAATTCTCACATTATTCTCGACTCATTAAAATTTTCATTAGAAGAACTATTGAGAAGTACTGTCTATAGAAGTATTTACACTAACGAGCAACACTGAGTCTACACTATTTGAAGCAACATAACCTTTTAAAAATTAGATCAAATGACTTGAATTTTATTGAGAAGTTAGAAGGATTAGTTTATTAGACGAGGTGTAAAAAATTCGAATTGGTCGGAATCGCAAAAGAAATAGTAAAAGTTGGTTTTTTCAGCTTTTTTATCTGAGCCTGTATTGAAAATTTAAAGAATGTATTCGATTCGCTCGAATAAATTGTATCCATGCTGAAAATTTCGAGTTATAAACGATTAAAAGTGCGATTTTGAGTCGAAAATCGTGAAAAACGGCCATTTTTCCACTTTTAATCGTTTATAACTCGTAAACGGAAGTTATGTTGCTTCAAATAGTGTAGACTCAGTTTTGCTCGTTAGTGTATCTTCTCTTTCCTACAATCGATTCACAAATTTTTTCTTTTGCACAAGGATCCGCAGCCTACGGACGAAAATTCTGAGGAAGCGAGTCGAAGATGACGGTACTCTAACGCCGTGTAAAATGAAATCATTTGAAACGCCGCAATATCGTCTTTCGTTTGATATTCTTAGCATCCGATGAACCCGATATCTTTGAGATACAGATCTTCCCGGCGCGAGGTGGAAGGGCGAATATGCGCGTGCCGTTCCGTTCGCCGCAACGCGTATTTTCGAAAACGCGCATAGTCAGTTGCGAGGACATGCATTTCTGTCCGTTACCGGACAGAAACAATTTGACTTAGCCGGCTCACTTTCGAACCGTGGGGGCTCGGCGAAAAGCAGAAAGGAAGAAGCTGGGAGACAAGAGCGGACGCATCAGTCCGGCGATGGGCCTGCAACCGAACAACTTTCCCTGATGCCGAAAACGCGACGGCAAACCGATAAAACTTTCCGCCGAACACCGCGGCGACAGAATTAGGAACCACTTAGCCACCGTGTCGACGACGGCCCCCTAGTTTCCCGAGGACGACGAAACTTCCCAGGCTGCGATCATCCTGCGACTGACGTTTCCGCGAGATCCACGAATTAGCGTCTTCGCTGTCTCTCGACGCGTATCTTGCCGAAAGTCTCGCGGAAACTACGGCAGACGCGTGTGATAAAGTTACAACGAGCTAGAAGATTCTCCGTCGAAATTCTGTGCGGCGTGTCTGGAATTCCTTGCTGCGCCGAGTTCGAGGAAAACGGGGCACGAAATAATTCGTGGAAACGCTGCTTTTCAGTCAAGCCTGCTTTTCAGTAAAACTGCACTAGTTGAAGACCTGCATGTTTCTGCATATTGATCGTTTCAAATATGAATCAAGCAACTCTCCAAACCTGGACTTACCTGGTTGCGAGGTCTCTGCTGGGAATCGCCGTAGCAGGATTGTAAACAATTTTTACTAACTTGTTTGGATTCGCTGAACTGCTAAATGTTTAAAACTAGCACCTTCTATATGGTTTGAATATTTCGTAAAGGAGGGTACGTGCGTCGCATGTTTAGGGAGACGGTTCGAGGGCATGAAAGAACTATCGCTGCCGATTTTATTTCCAAAAAATAAAAGTATTTATTGCCACGCAACCGTGCGTAACGCGTACTTAAGCCTAAGCTCTTTCGGCGCGCGTTTCAATCGTCGTAATATGTACAATTCGATTCCGTGCTGAATTCAGTGTCGAATTTCGTGGTCGATTCGACCCCTACCTTGCCGCGCAGGTGAGAATGGAAGAGCTCCCGAGAAACACCGCATTCGGATCGAATACACGTAGGACCCCCGTTAACTTTTGACGACGAACCGCGAAACAGATAATCCGGTTGCCCGGCAGTGTGCGAGCGCGCTCGGTGCCAAGCAAACAACCGGGAAATTCGTTTATCATGGTCCAGGAAGGACGCGTCCCTTCGTCCTGGGATCCTCGATGAGAATTACGTCGCCGCGTTCTTCACGGACGCGGTCCTCGAAACCCTGTGCCACCGGAAACCCCGCCTTTCCACTGACCTCGAGAGGATAGGACAATCGACCTCGGGAGACGGATCTTTGAAACTTCGAAACGCTTCTTCTTAGGGCTTTCTTCTTGATTAAGGGACACAGCCGAGACGCAGTAGCGAACAAGTCTTTTTAATAGCTGGTACGGTTTGATTACCAGCGATTACTTCATAATTTTTGGAACTTCATCGTTCACGGATATGAATTTTTTAATAGACCCTTCTTCAGCGACAGCAATTTAAATTCTGTGGTATCATAAATTTAGGCAGAATGTCGTTGGGCCTCCAATGGCAGGAAGAGGGCCATAGAACATCGAGACCTGACGAAGACCAGGCCCAAGGGATAAGGGCCATAAAAGAGAAAGTGTCCCTGACGAAAACCAGGCCCGAGGGTAGGCTGGGATTTTCGAGGGACACACACAGGGTTTGGGGATGATTGCGGGTGCGTGAACGACAACTATAACAGGACATTTTTGGGGAGAACGGACAGACTTATCGTTCACTGCGGAGAGCGAAGAGCGTACGCGTTGTGCGAGAGTTTCCGACATCGTAGTTATCTATTCAATACCCTTTTTCATATTTTTAATAAACAAACATTATAAACCGTATACTACAATTCTGCACCAGAATTGTAATGCACCCCCAGCGATGTAATAATTTCGTAATAAAGTGATCGTTATCAAGCTTCTATGGATAGGCTGGATAGGCAAATAAAGTGTTTCACGGTGAAGAAACAGCGGCGATGGGTGAAGGCACTTTCGATCAACTGGTTGCAAGCAGTCGCAATGTCTAGATGGGAGTCCACCGTTCGACGTCGATGCCAGAAGAGAATGCACGCCGTGTGCTGCAGGGTAAAGGTCATATCGGGAAGGATGGGTAGCAAGAGATAGAGCAAACACGGTTGGCTCGTTCGGCCCCACGGTGCTGTCCTTGCGGTGCGAGTCCAGTTTCGCCGGATCAAGACTTTTTCTCCCACTGTAGCTTTCCCCTTCTACGACGCCATACCCCCGTTCCCCGACGGCGAGCGTCCCCACATCTCCGCCACGGCCCGGTCACGTGACTCGTCTCGTCCCTGTCCTGCACGCGTCGCAACGTCACGTGACCAGTCCGGCGACCACAGAGAGAGGGTAATTGTATTCCCCTCGATTTCCCCGGTCGGACGACACTGGGGTGCGACCGACGGCGAAGCCACCCTGTATCGACCCAGCAACGCCCACCCAAACACCGACCACCCCCACCATGGATGACCCTGTCTACCGCCACCAGCGCCACGCAGTCCAAAAATTTCGATAGGATGCACCCGCGTCCTGCGTCCCTCTTTTATCCCTCCCGCGTCCCCTCCTGCCCCGTTGCTCGTTGCATATTCCCTGACACTGCAATTTTTCCTTATTTAGCAGCGCTGCGCCGTAGATACCGGTAAGGAAGTCACCTGACGCAATTAACGCACCGTAACCAGATGGCTCTACCGCGACCAACCGGTGTCATCACACGTCACCCACTTTTTTCGTGTCCGTAAGTACCTGTAATTGTACCGGCGAGCACGAGAAGAGCATTCTCCTGCTTCCATTGTTCAGCGGTCGTCGGTATACCTGCAACGGCTCCGCCAATGCGAGCGTCCCTAATTCGACCATGAATTCGAGCCTGGTAACTCGGGACCTGTTGCAGTCATTGGTCATCCCCGATACTGATCCTCCGGGAGCGTCATTCGCAGCTGCACAATTCGTCCACCGGCACCAAGGTCGTCCATGCTTCTCGCCGCCGAGGATCCAAAGTGATGACCAAGAAAATTGGACTTGCTACGGTTTCTAAAATAAATTTTGAAATTCTAGAATTTTCAATTGTCGGAGCACAATTTAGCAGCACCTTCCACTGCCAAGAACAAAGGACTATCTTCAAGAAATTGATTTCTAAAATTCTAGAATTTTCAATTGTCCCGATCGGAGCACAATTTATCAGCACCTGCTGTCAAAACCAGAGGGCTATCTGCGAGAACTTGATTTCTAAAATTCTAGAATTTTTAATTGTCCCGATCGGAGCACAATTTGTCAGCACCTTCCACTGCTAAAAACGAAGGGCTATCTACAATAAATTGATTTCTAAAATTCTAGAATTTTCAATTGTCCTGATCGGAGCACAATTTATCAGCACCTGCTGTCAAATTCGAAAAATCAAATCGTTCCGTGCGAAAGGCTGTAGTTACCGGTCGAGAGTACATCGGGAATTTCGAAGTTTCGAGTCTGCGTGCAGGCTTGTCCACACTGACAGACAGCCCACTCACACACACACACAGTCTGCACACAATCCGCGTACGATGTATGTGCACTGCACATTGTGCAGTATATGTGGACAGTCTGCGGGCTGTTTGCGGCGCGGCGGCGGTTCGGAATTCATTATCGAGTTATGTCTTTTTTGACCCGGGAAGGGCGTTCGAATCGAAAGAGCAGAAGAGTTCGAGGGTTTCGGGGAATAAATACCTTTCATTCAGTCAGTTTCTCTACATTCATGTGGGATCAGGACCCCCAGACCAAAAGTATGTAGGAGATCGGGAAGAACGGGAGGGTTCCGTGGGTGAGCGCGTTAGTCGATCGGCTACCACCAGTGAGGTCGCGGGTTCGATTCCCGGCGGCGGTGCCCTCGTTTTTCCCGAGATCCTACATTCATTACATGAATTATTCATTACATGAATTTAATACATCTATACACGAATGATGATAACTTAAATTAGCCGTGTGTAGCAAGTTTTTCGCGCGCACACACGTCGGCAGTCGCGTTTGCTTGCGCCCCGCGCGCGATTATTCGATTGCACTGTCCGACAAATTGTTAAACGCTCTTCCGCCAATCTCTGACGTCCATTGGGCGACACAGGACGTTCCCGTTTGGAACGCAAATTCGGAAATGGAATTAAATCGAGGAACTCAGTCGGAATTACGTTCGAGGCTAGTCATTCTCGAAAGGTATCGCGCGACGACTGGAAACGGCAGAACGTTTCATGCAGGTTCGAAACATAGGGGAGAGTTTCCCCGAACGTAATTGCGTACGTACTCGCTAAATTATTCAACTCTAGACTTGTGTAAGTGGTTATGAAAAATTCAGCAGGGGTCGATGCACCCTTCAGCCTTGTTTTTACGCACAAAGAAATACCACGTGAAAACGAACGGCGCTAAAGAGTTCTATCTAGGCTTGAAAAGTAGTGGTGTAACTTCCCGGAAGACAATGGTACGCACGCTCGATAAATTACGGTGCGCTGAACACGGTCGTAAACTTAAACTCGGGGAGTTCAACCGGTTGGTCGATAATAAAGATTTCAAACAAAGTCCAGCGTGCACGTCGATATAAAAATCGAGCGGTTAAAAACAGGTCGATGCGTTCATTTTCGAAATTCTTAAGCAAGTTTCGAGTTCGCGTTCGAGAGGCTCCGTGGGGATCGCCCAGGGGACGTTACGGATTACAATTCATATTAGACAGTGCCGTCGAACGCGAGCGAAACGTCTCGTCGCCGCCCACGCAAATCGTTTTGGTCCGCGAAATTTATGGTCACTGGCAAAGGTGGTCGCCAAATGTTTGGAAAAAAAGGTCCTGTCGGGACCGCGCGTGCCGCACGGTCGGACAGGCCCAGCGGTACTCGGCTGGCAACGTTTATGATGGGGTAGTTTAATTTTCTACACCCGTAAAGTCATTCGGAAATAAAATAATTTCTGCCATCCTGCAAAAGTCAGGGTAGGTTTCATTACCTTAGACCCTAACATCTGCAGGCGGTCAACTCTAACATCTTGCGATGCGAATCGCGTACCGCTACATCGCCTAAACGTTGGCTCTGTCGAGATGGCTGGTAGCGGCAACGGTGATGGTCGTCGACGAGTTTGTGGTTCTGATCGTGGGCCTCGGCTGGGGAGAACGTTCCATCGGTAGACGCCGTCCGTTCCGGCGGTTGTGTCCCCAGGGCCACTGCAACGCTCGGAGCAAGGTGTTCCGGAAGTCCTCCGAGAACAGACAGTAGATGTAGAACGTCATCGAGTAATTGATCACCTCCATCATGTTCGCAAACGCCCGGAACGCCTGGAAAAGCGAGGGCAGAACGGTTCGAGTGAAACTTTGGTCGGAACACCGGTTCCTCGTCAAAGCGAACGCAAAGTCTATTAAACGCGGTGACCGACCTGGTAAGGATAGTGGCTGAGAATGCTCTCCCGCAACGTCACGTTCAGAATGACCATCGGGCTGACGCAGAGGAGGAACAGGATGCTGGTGCTGCCCAACAGAAGCATCAACCTTCGTTCCTCCGCGAATATTCTCGCGTCTCTGTCGTTGCTGGCGGTTCTCGAGAGCGTCGTCCTCCTGCGACGTTGGCAGGATCGTTTGTAGGCTATCATTATGCGAAGGTTGAAGTTCGCCAGCAGGATCGTCGGGACCACTTTGAAGATCACCTCCAGCGCCACCTTGTATATCTGAAGAGACCGGTTTTAGGTATTAGATATGCCTTCTAGATAATCTTCTAGCGGTAGTTTCGAGGGATTTAACAAGAACGTTTCGCAATTCTCTTTTCTATACAACAGTTCGAATGGGATTACGCCCACGTGGGAATTTGTGAGGTTAAGTGTGCCGCGGAGTGAAGTGAACCGAACCGCGCGTGCGCCACCTAGTGCGAGCCCGCCGAAACAGTGCCGGTACACGCGCGCCGTCCAGTGTCGCCCGGCCGAAACACTACTGTAGGAGTGTAATATATTTCTCCAAATAAAAGACGTGTTGTCTCTTTCAGTATTTACTTTAATCTGAAGCAATTTGTTATGTGAATAATTTTTGTTGGTAGGGAAACCAAAAACAAAATAAATGTTAACAACTATATATAAACAAATTAATCGATACAGAAATCTACATTATCTACAACCGCCACATTACTCCCCTCCGAGTTTTGACAATATTTTCTAAATATTGAACTCTACAAATCTTGTTTTCTTTTTTTCTTTTGGTCCAGGATAAGTTTTAAGTTGTCCTTTATTGGAAAATGGAGAAGTATCCGCAATTTCTTCTAAATTTTCATCTTGTTCTGAATTTTCAAAGTAGGCAGGTTTCAATCTTTCAGTACTGACATTGATCGACTGTCCATTAATTTTAATTGTGAAAACCTTCTCTGATGGTCTTGCAATTACCTCGAATGGACCCTCGTACGGTGGTGTTAAAGGTGGTTTGACTGCATCTATTCTCAAAAACACATGTGTACAACAATTTAAATTCTTATGTATAAATACCTTTTTTTTAATATTATGTATCGTCTGATGTGGCTTGAGTAATTTCATGCGTTCTCTCAATTCTTGTAAAAAAATTCTTTGATCAACCGGAATCTCTTCTTCCAAAAAGAATTCGCCGGGTAATCTTAAAGTTTGTCCATATAACATCTCTGCAGCTGATGAGCCTAAATTTTCTTTATATACTGTTCTTAATCCTAAAAGAACAATCGGTATAATCTTCGTCCAATCTTCTTTTTCATGACAATAAATCGCTGTTTTCAGTGACCGATGCCATCTTTCTACAATCCCATTTGAAGCAGGATGGTAAGAAGTTGTTCTTATCTTCTTGAATCCAACCATCTTTGATAGTGCATTGAAAATTTGTGATTCAAATTGACTTCCTCTATCTGTGGTTACAGATAACGGTGTACCAAATCTTGAAATCCATGTATTGAAAAATGTATTCGTTATTGTATCTGCTGAAATTTCCTTAATTGGTATTGCTTCAGGCCAACGTGAAAATCTATCAATCATAGTTAAACAATAACGATATCCGTTAACAGTCGGAAGTGGCCCAATAAGATCTATATGTACATGATTAAATCTTTCTTTAGGTACTGGTATATGTTCTGGCAAATTTTTCTGATGACGATGGATTTTACTCTTTTGACAAGGTAAACAAGTTCTCACCCATTCTGCAGCATCTTTTGCCATATTCGGCCAGACAAATCTTTGAGACAATGTCTTTTTCATAGCTCTACTATCAGGATGTGATAAATTATGTACAATTTTTAAAATTCGTATTCTTAGAATTTTCGGAACATAAGGTCGAATATTATCTTCTAAAATGTTGCAATATAATACAAGATTTGTATTACCAACTCTCAATTTTTGTAATTGTAATGCCGAATTTCCTTCTGAAATTATCTTTTTTAATTCTTCATCTGCCTGTTGTGCTTCCGCTAATTCTTCTGTGGTTACAACAATAGGCATTTCAATTGCTTCAACTCTTGAGAAGGCATCTGCAATTACATTTTCGTCCCCTTTAACATAACTTAATTCAGTAGTGAACTGACCTATAAAATCTAAATGTCGAAGTTGTCGAGGAGAAGCTTTAACTGATTTCTGTTTAAATGCAAAAACCAATGGTTTATGATCCGTTTTCACAACTAAATCTCGTCCTTCTACCATAAATCGGAAAAATTTAATTGCAGAATATATCGCCAAAAGCTCTCGATCATAAGTACTGTATTTTTGTTGAGTTTCCGTAAATTTTTTTGAATAGAATGCTAATGGTTGCCAGCTTTTACCAACGTATTGTTCTAAAACAGCTCCCATTGCTGTATCCGATGCATCTGTAGTTAGCGCTAAACGTGCGTTTGCTACTGGATGTACCAATAATATAGCATTGATTAATTGTTCTTTCGTTTTATTAAAAGCAACTTTTTGTTCTTCTGTCCATTCAATTAACCTTTTATCCTTCTTTTTTGCACCAATAAGTAACGAATGTAAAGGAGCTTGAATTTTTGCTGCCATAGGAATAAAACGACGATAAAAGTTTACTATTCCTAAAAATCTTCGTAATTCTGTCCTATCTTTTGGAATTGGAAAATCTTTTAATGCTTGAACTTTTTCCTCGGTAGGTCTCATACCTTCTGTATTAATTAAATATCCTAAATATTTAACTTCTTTAACACCAAAGCTCGATTTATTCACATTTATTGACAATTTGAATTTTCGTAATCGTTCAAAAACTATCTTTAAATGTTGTTTATGTTCTTCTTCGTTTTTTGACGCAATAATTATATCATCAATATAACCATGACAAAAATTCAAACCTCTTAATACATTGTCTAAATATCTTTGAAATGTTTGTGCTGCATTTCTTAATCCAAATGGCATTGCTAAAAATTCAAATAATCCAAATGGTGTGATAACTGCTGTTTTGGGAATGTCTTCGGGTGCCATGGGTATCTGATTATAGGCTTTAATAAGATCTAAGGTTGAAAAAATTGTTGCACCTGCTAATTTAAAAGAAAAATCTTGTATATGAGGTACAGGATAGCGATCCGGAATTGTTATTGAATTTAATCTTCGATAATCTCCACACGGTCGCCATTCCCCATTTTTCTTCGGAACCATGTGTAAAGGACTTGCCCATTGACTGGATGATGGCCTACACACTCCTTTCCGAATCATTTCTTCGAATTCTGCTTTGGCAATTTTAAATTTTTCAGGTGTCAAACGTCTAGCTTTTTCCGCTATCGGTTGACCTTTTGTTACAATATAATGATAAACATTTTTTTTAACAATCTCTTTCCTAACCGGTTTAGTAATATCAATATATTCTTGTAATAATTTATTATATTTAAAGGAATTATTTATTGTTGAAATTGAAATTGTATGTACTCGCTTCAAGATTCCAAATGATTGTAATTTCGTCTCTTTATCTAAAACCCTTTTGCCATTTAAATCTACTAATAGATCGTAATGACCTATAAAATCTGATCCTATAATCGGCATTACGGCATCAGCTACAATGAATTCCCAAGTAAAATTTCTGCGTAATCCCAAATTTACGGTAATTAATTTTTGACCATATGTTTTAATCTCAGAACCATTTGCAGCAAAAAGTATAAGATTTGTTTCTGTCAACTTTCCTTTTAACATTTTCCTTGGTAACAACGAAATATCAGAACCAGTATCAATTAAATATCTCATACCTGACGTCTTGTCGGCAATCGTCAGACGATAATTAACATTTGAGCTATCATGGATCGTCTGTACTCCAGACAGCTTTCTTAGTTTTCCTCTAACCTTTCATTTGATCGATCTCTTTTATCCTTTCCACTCCAAGAACAGGGTTTTTTACATTTAAAGGAATTTTCTTTAAATTTTTGATGATAATAACATAAGGGTTCTTCATTTCGAAATCTTGGCTTTGAAATGCTTCTATCTCTCCTAAAAAATCTAGATCTTGATCTATTTCTGTAATTATTTCTTCGAAAATTAATATTTAAAACTTCTATTTGTTTTTGTAACTCCAGAATCTGTGAATTTAATGTCTGATTTTTTTCTTCCTGTGAAGAATTAGAAGTATAATTTTCTTTTGAAGTAATGTTACAAATGTTATTTGGTTTTATTACTTCTACAATTTTATCAGCTTGATAAGCCAATTTGGAAAGCTCTTGTACTTCACTAATGGCTAAAATTCCTCGAACATTTTCTGGTAGTTGTTCCAGAAATAATGTTTTTAGAACACTCTCGCTACACAAACCACCTGCCAAATTTCTTAATTTTTGTAATCTCATTTCCCCTAATTAATCTTCTTAATTTTGACTCGCTTGATTCGTCGAACGAGGAAATAATTCTTGTTTTAAAAGTTTCATATTTTTCTTTAATTGGAGGATTATTTAAAATATCGGAAACAAAAGGAAGAACTGTCGTATCTAAATTAACTATGGTATACCGGTATTTGGTATCGTCAGAGGAGATTCTGCTAATTGCGAAGGCTGCCTCAATCTGGGTAAACCACAATATCGGATTCTCTTTCCAAAAGGGTGGAAGTTTAACCATTGATGTTGCATTGACTTGACTTAAATTGTTGGTTTTACTCGTCGAAGGTAATTCTTCTTCTAACAAATCCTTATCCGTCTCCGTAATAAGATCTTGATTTGATTTCCCTTCAATTCTTGTTGGAGAATGATGAAGCGGCATCCTTCTTTCTTAAAAAGGATCACGTCGGGGTCACCAAATTGTAGGAGTGTAATATATTTCTCCAAATAAAAGACGTGTTATCTCTTTCAGTATTTACTTTAATCTGAAGCAATTTGTTATGTGAATAATTTTTGTTGGTAGGGAAACCAAAAACAAAATAAATGTTAACAACTATATATAAACAAATTAATCGATACAGAAATCTACATTATCTACAACCGCCACACTACCGGTACACGCGCGCCGCCTGCCGCCGCCGCGACGAAGCAGGACCGCCGATCGAACGTCGGGCGGGCGCGAACGTTTGAATCGCAGCCGGGGGAAACCCACGTGGATGCCCCGAGGGACACCCACGACGAGCCGCACCCGAAGAAACGCCGACGGACTACCATCCCCCGAGACACCGGACGACCGGAGACGACGGTGGGCCGACTGCATTAGCCGCCTGACGAACGATCTGTACGCGATAATGGAGCCCGGCGTACAGACCCGGAAAATGCTGTCCGCCGCCGCGACGGCCGAGAGACCGGACCCGCTCCGCAACATCGACCGGATCCGGAAGAGCGTGTTGCGTCGCCGTGTGGTGGGATGGGGACTTTTGGTGTGGGTTCGGGTGCCCGTGGAGCGCTGAAGCGCTCTGCTCGTGGAGGTTCACAAATAACTTCGTACACAGAGTAAAATGGCGAAAATAATTGTTAGAGATTTATTTAGAAAGTCTTGGAGATGTAACTCCTTCGGTTCTATAATGAGTTCTGTGTCGTCCTGGAGCTTCGAATCCCTTTTTTAGCTTCTTCCTTCTCGCTTCCTTAGCCAATAGGAAAATTGGGATCTTCTGGCTAGGCGTTGATTCGTCGGATCACTCGTCTTCCGGTTGCTGCTTGATGGTGATTGGCAGTGGATGGATCTTAATAGCGCACGCACGGGAGTGGGGTACGCGTGAGGGTGAAGCCCTGCCAAAACAAGGGACGTGGGGCCATGTGGGACCGAACGAGAGAGAGGTCCGAGGGAGTTCCAAGAGGTCCTTGACTCGGAATTTATGACCTCTTGTCCTTAACTGATTCCGGACTTCGACTATCCCTAATTTATGTAGAATTGGAGAAGCTACTCTAAGAGGCTGCGTGACTTTCTCTAAATTCCGCAATTAGTCTCGCCGACTCGAATTTCGTCAAGGATCTCTATGGAACTCTCCCGGTCTTTCTTTACCTACTCTAAACTATCGCGCCCAAATAAAATACGTATGTATGAAATACGCGATTACATCTTATATTTAAATTTCCCTCTCCGCGCCATTAATCGATGCTATATATATATCTAGCTATGTTCGCGTGGTCAACTGGCCACGCTACACCTTCCCCCTTATCGAAAAGGTGTTTCCTATGGGAACAGCTTTTACATACTACTTGATACTACTCTATTCTAATTAATTATATAGACGGCGCATGATTTGAGTCTGTTTCAGAATAACTATATATGTGTGTGTGCGCAGGTGTACCTACACTCGGAGTTCCTGATGTATATATTTACATTAAAATCGTTTAAGGTGGGTTCAGTTTATTTATACAACAGTTTTATACTCAGTCGCTTTACTAATCTAATCGTATACAGGCTAGTTTCAACTTATTCGCATGGACCGTTTTAAATTTATTATTACTTATCTCTATCTCTATTGTTAAGTCGTTATATACAGCCACACGTGTAGGCCTCCCACACTCGGCCTTTCCTGCATTTTCTTCGCCCTCGAAGACATCATTCATTTAATTCCTCGTTACAATCGAAGGGTTTCATGTAATCTACTGCGGTACTCGTTACGTGTGGTCCCTCCCCATCACTGATGCGAATTACGTCGTAACGATCATTACGCTTAACTTTCACGACTTTCTACGGCCCTAAATACTTCTGTTTGATTTTTAATTGCCGGCCGAATTGCGTTCTTTTAATGAACACCAAATCGCCCTCCTGGTATTTTCTCGCGGGTTTACATTTCTTGTTGTAAGTTTTTCTATTTTCTTCTTGTACTTTTAAGAGATTTTCCTTAGCAACTAACCGCAATTCATCGCGATCTTCCTGAAATAATTGAATTGTTTCTTGTTCAATTATCGCGAGGATATCATGGTCTCGTTTGTGTCGCATTCGCATGCCGAACATGACTTCAAAGGGAGTCATGCCAACGCTCCGCTGGTAGGTACTGTTAACGCATAATTGTACTTTTTCGACGAATTTGTACCATTGATCGAGTTTGTCCAAAGATAATTTTGTAAGTACCGGAATTATCGTCCTAATCGTTCTCTCGACCTGCCCGTTCCCTCTTGGAACCCCCGTCGTAACCAAGATATGTCGAATCCCTTCATCCATACAATAGTTTTGAAAGTCGACCGAAGTAAACGCCGCTCCTCGATCGGAAATGATTCTCTCGGGATTTCCGAAAACTTTCTGCTGCCCACTTAGCTTATTGATAACTTCCTTCGCGTTGACACTTTTAGTAGGATATAACCAAATAAATTTTGAAAAACTGTCTATTACTACGAAAATATATCGGTAAGCTTTAGTTGTCGCTGACATCGGTCCTACATGATCAACATGGTAGGTATTTAACGGTTTATCGCCTTTTGGCAACGGCATTAACTCTCCCTCTTTCTTACCGGCTTTCTTATCGGATATGATACATGGGATACAGCAGCTAATAAAATTTTTTAGTTTATCCTCTAGCCGCGGGATATAATATTCGGTTTCTATAGTTTCTTTCATTTTCTTAATACCGAAATGGCCGTTTTCGTGTGTGTTCCGTATTATTTCGGTTTGCAAACAGGATGGCTCTACTATTAAATCCCTATCATTCTTTCGCTTCATTAAAATATCGTGATCTATGAAATAGTTATCATATGGTTCGTTTTGCAAAATGCATTTGATCGCGTGTAATCGCTCGTCTTCAAATTGCTTTTTCTTTATCATCGCATGTAAATGATTCGTAACAACTAACGCGGGATGTCTACTGAGCGCGTCCGCATGTTTAAGTCGCGTTCCACTTCTGTGTTCTACCTCGTAATCGAACTCTTCGAGGGTTAGTGCCCATCGCGCTACCTTCGGAGACAAATCTTTTTTAGTTAGAGTCTTTTTAAACGCCTCGCAATCCGTAACTATTTTAAATCTGATACCGAATAAATAAATACGTAGTTTCTTTACTGCGTTAATTATGGCTAGCACCTCTAATTCGTAAGAGTGTAGTTTCTTTTCTGCGTCAGTCGTTTTCTTACTGTAATAGTGAACCGGATGAAATTGACTGTCTTCGTCAGTCTTTTGTAGGAGAATTGCCCCGTAGCCTTCCTTGCTGGCATCAGTATGCAGTTCTGTGATAGCTTGCGGATCATAGATACGTAGTACTGGCTTCACGGATAATACTAACTTCAATGCCTCCCTCTGACTACTATCCCATACGAATGCCTGCTCTTTCTTAATCAAGTCCGACAAAGGTCGAGCCATCTTTGAATAATCATGGATAAATTTACGAAAATATCCCGTCAATCCTAGGAAGCTTTGCACGGCTTTCTTACTTTTCGGTATCGGAAATTTTTCGACTGCTTTGATTTTTGATTCGCTTGGGTACACGTTTCCGTTTTCGATCTCCTGACCAAGGTATTCGATTCGCGTTTTGAAGAATTGACATTTGTTCCAGTTGATCATTAACCCGTTTTCTTCCGCTACTTTTAACGTCTCTAATAAATTTTCGAATGCCTGTTCATCGTTTTCTCCGGGAATAATAATATCGTCTACGTACGTAAAAACTACTTTGCGTCTCACTAGATCTTTAAATATTTCGTCAATGAATCTAAGAAAACTAGTAGGGCTAATTGATAGTCCGAAAGGTGTTTTTAAAAATTCATATTGTCCGTCGGGCGTTACGAATGACGTATATTTCCTACTTTGTTCTGCCATTGGTACGTGAAAGAAACCGTTTTCAAGATCTATTACTGAAAAGATGCGGGCTTTCCTTAATTCGTCTATTCTGTCCTCTATAAGTGGCATTGGAAAATGATCTCTCTTAAGGGGGCCGGCAGGTCGACTCTGTGTAACCACACACATACATGAAATCCATATACGTATATGAACTTGCAAGGGTCAAAATGTTGACAAATTGACGCTTCAATATCGCAATGAGCAGTTTAAAAGTGGTCACTTGGGTTTCCTAAAAGTCCAATCTAGGTCTGTCCAGAGCCCAAATTGCGAATTTCTACCTCATCGTCGAGTAATTTGTAATATTCGGCAGAAATCTCGCTTTCTGAAGCAAGGATGACGTCACAAGATGGCTGCCGCAGAGAGATTCTCTTAATTTCGAGAGATTTAGTGTTCGTATCGAAAAAAACGCTCTGGACAGACATAGCAAAGACATGTACGAACACGGTGGTATGCATTTTTAATTGATTACTTACTTATTTAAGGCGTAAAATGTCTAGAAAAAAACGCACCATTTCGCGGTTCCGCTTACTAGCGCCCCGGTCTCCCCGCGGCAAACACTGTACCTTGCGATAGAATACGGTCGATAATGCAGGTCGATATTACAGGTTTACATATTGTTGCGGAGGCTTCGGCCCCGCCTCGCCGGCGAACACATCCCTCAACCAAACAACAACACCGAACACTACCAACAACTATATAACTATTTATTGGCTGTCAACGGACAATGTTAAAAGATGCGATACAGGTGCGTGCTCTCGCTTCGTCGACTCGAGAGGTTCTGTCGTCTGTCTTCTTCTTAACAACAACCCCGTTGGCCGGATACCATAATATCGATACGGCGGCCAACTTCTCTCGATCGCCGCAATCGACAGCTTCCATCGTAACACTGCTCCCCCTCTCGAAAAAAACGGGCGTCCCGACCGCGGCGAAATTCGTCTGTGGTAACGTCCCAACCTTCATGCCTCGTAATCGAAAGACGGCTCCTTGACATGTTAACCTCTGTCTGAAAAGTCGGTGAAAGAAAAGAAATTTGCTTTAACCCGGTGGCCTTAATCAGACAGTAAACGTCCCGACATTTGTCCTCTGTCTCAGGGGAAAACCACCTAAAAACCCTGAGCAGGACGCTGGCATGAGGTATTTCCCTTAATGCTTCAGTGTAGTTATTCCGTCGACTTCTCGCCCTTCCCCTTGACTCTTGTGGCTTGAGTGCTTCTTTCTTGACGTTTTCCCGGGTGCTGCCCTCCCCCCGGGCGACCACCGAGTCCTCTCCAGGATGCACCTCCAATCATCGCGAAATCTATCCGCGATAACATGGTGATTGGTGCACCACTCTTTGTGGACCAGTCGGGAAAGGGGGTACCCTCCTGAGGACGTATCCTCGCGAGGATACCACTTCCTCCCCCGAATTCCTAGGACTGTCTCTTCCACAAATGGAAAGTGATCGAGGTGCCGGAACGGAGTCGCACCCTCGCCTTCTTTCGATGCAGCGTCCTCTTCGTGGGCGAAAAGTGTCTAGGAATTCGGATTCCTATCCTAAACCACTGTAAGGTGCAAGCCGGTTCACGTGAACAACCTTCGGTTTTGCCTTAGGAGATCGGACTATTCGAAAAATTAATTCGTTCAATCGATTCTTGACGATGTACGGTCCTTCCCAGTCAGATTGGAGTTTCGGGCACCGGCCTCTTGTACGTCGTGGATTAAATAGCCAGACCTTGTCACCCGGATTGAAGGAAACCCGATTCGCATGAACATCGTACCAGGACTTCATTTTGTCACCACTAATCTTCATTCGTTGGCGTACAAAATCATGGATTCCCAAGATTTTAGCCCTCATTTCTCCAATGTAAGCTCCCTCCTCCTTCCTTTCAGAAGCGTAGTTACTGCCTCTCAGGAGATCCAAAGGAAGTCGTAATTCTCGACCCATGAGGACCATTGCCGGAGTATTTCGAGTTACCTCATGTTGAGAAGTCCGATATGCTAAAAGGAACGTCGGTATCCATTCATCCCAGTCTTTTTGATGTTCGGAAACAAACTGTGTTAGATACTGTAACAATGTACGAATCATCCTTTCGACGAGTCCGTCCGATTGGGGATGTAAGGGTGTCGTCCTTGTCTTTCTAATTCCAAGCAACCTCATCAACTCTTTGAAGACACTCGACTCGAAATTCCTACCTTGATCTGAATGCAGTTCTAGTGGCACACCATGGCGACTTATTACATCTGTTAAAAGGGTCTTCGCAATGGTTGTTGACAGACTGTCTGCATTGACATGCAACTTCCCTTCTCGATGTCTAATTTCAAAATCATACTGTTGCAGCCTTTCTATCCAGCGAGCCGTTTGTCCTTCCGGATTCTTGAACGACAATAGCCACCTTAACGCAGCATGATCAGTCCTTACCAGAAATTTTCGACCATAAAGATAGGGGTGAAAATGTTCTATGGACTTAATTATCGCCAAAAGTTCCCGTCTTGTAACGCAATAATTCCTCTCTGCTTTTCCCAGCATTTTTGAAAAGTATGCAATAACTTTCTCCTCTTCACCTTGAACTTGCGAGAGGACTGCTCCAATGGCAAAATTCGACGCATCTGTATCCAAAATGAAATCTGCGTCTAATAAAGGATAAGCTAATATCGGAGATTCGGAAAGACGCTGCTTCAGCCACTCGAATACCTTTTGACATTCTTCCGACCATACAAACGTAATTTTATCTTCCGTCAGGCGATGTAGTGGCCTAGCGATGGAAGAAAAATCTTTGACGAATTTTCTATAATAAGTGCAAAGTCCGAGAAAACTCCTTAATTCCGTTTTACTCCTCGGAATTGGCCATTTCTGGATTGCCATTATCTTTTCGGGATCCGTTTTAATCCCGCGTTCGGAAACGATATGTCCAAGGTATCGCACCTCTTTGCAGAAGAAATTGCATTTCTTTGGATTCGCTAATAGTTTGGCTTGGCGCAGGCGTGCGAAGACAGTCCTCAAATTGTCCATGTTTTCTTCGAAACTTCTTCCATAAACAATTATGTCGTCTAGATATACTAGGCAGATTTTCCCACAAAGGCCTTTCAATACCGTGTCCATAAGACGTTCAAACGTGGCAGGGGCATTACAAAGTCCGAAAGGCATCACTCTGAATTGCCAAAGCCCTTCTCCCACGCAGAATGCTGTCTTTTCACGGTCCCTTTCGTCAACCATAATCTGCCAATATCCACTTTGCAGATCTATGGTTGAAAACCAAGACGATTCAGCTAGAGCATCTAGCGTTTCTTCAATTCTCGGCAACGGATAAGAATCTTTTTTCGTGACATCATTTAACCGCCGATAGTCCACACAAAATCTCGTGCTGCCATCCTTTTTCTTCACGAGAACGATAGGAGAGGACCATGGACTTTTCGACTCCTCAATTACTCCCTGCCTTTCCATCTTCGCGAGTAATTCTTTAACTTCGTCTCGTCGGTGAAAAGGGAGACGTCGCGGTGCCTGTTTGATTGGTGCACAATCTCCTGTATCAATCTTATGTTGGACAACATCACAATTCCCAACATGTTCAGGATTTTCTGCGAATATGTCCTGAAATTCATGTGTTACTTTCGCAAATGCTGTCTTCCGTGGCGGAGATAAGGCCGAACAGCAACGCTGGAAAAGATCTTCTAAGTGCTTCGGTACAGGTGGAACTGCAACCTCCTGCACCTCTTCCGCTACCGGAGTCTCCTCTTCCATCTTCGCTAATAAAGCTGCATCCTCCTTATTACGTATCTCTTGACCGATAAAGCCGACCTCTTCCTTCCCGGCTATTTGTAGTTTCCTCGCCCAATAATCGAGCCTACATGCGTGTTTCTGGAGGAATCCGTTCCCCAAAATACACTCCTCCGCCATGTCGATCAGGAAAAATTCTTCCTCTGTTTCGAAACCATTGATTTTAATGGGACATTTGTACCTGCCTTGAATCGGTAAATTTTCCCCGGAAATGGACACAATTTTGATTTCCAGAAGTTCCTCCGCCGCGCCAAGCTTACTTCTGGGATTGAACTTATCCGTCCCCAAAAGATTTACGCTCGATCCCGTGTCGATTATTATCGTAGCCATTTTTCCATCGATGAATCCCTCGATGGCCGTACAATCCTTCTTCAAATAAGTCTTCAGCACGACAGGGGTAGAAGAAGGTGAAGTCACAGTCTCCCCTCCTACTATGACTTCTTTGCGTTTCCCATCCTCTGTGTTTGTCTCTTCGGGCAGTCCTTCTGGAGATGCCCAGTCTGGCGACAACTCCAACACTCCCTGGGTCGATCTTCTCGATCACCATTGATCTTCGAATTCCTGTTCACGAAACTCGTCTTTCGTACATAGTTCCTGTTCGGTCGATCCACTTCCTCCGGTCTTCGGTCGTATCCTCGTTCTCCCCAACGCCGTCCAGGAATATGTTGTTTTGGAAAATAATAAGGCTTGTAGCGGTTATTTTGACTACTATACGAAGTTTCAGTAACAGACTCGACAGCTTCAATCTCCAAGGCTCTAATAACTGCTGCTTTCAGAGATGTAAAACCACCGAGCCTTAATATTCGTTTCATCTCTTCGTTGGCCAACGCTGCTACAAATTGAGAGGCCGCGAGTTTATCCCTACTTTCGTATGGGCATTCACCAAATGCAGCTTGAGCAAGCCTCTCAATTTCTTCTGCCAACTCAGAGATCGACTCCCCTTTCCGTTGTCTATAATTTTGGAATTTTACGTAACTTAAATTTTGAAAATTTTTGGTCCCATAACGGAACTCTAATGCCGAAACTATCGTCCGGAAATCGTTCTGTTTGTCCACGGAGAGTGAAGTCAACACTCCTCGAGCAGGGCCCTCCAAAGACGTAACCAAGGCCAAAGCTTTCCTCGGTTCATCCCAACCATTCGCGCGAGCTATTGTGTCGAACTGAATTCTATACTCTTCCCATGAAGCTTTGCCGTCAAATCTAGGAGGTTTCACGGTGTATCCCAACTCCGAAACTCCGCGAAACACGCCAACTGCGTCATTTACAGGGACCTGCTGCGAAAGCGGAAAAACCGGAACCGCGGACCCATTAGGAACGGACATATTTATATTTTGAGTTTCACGGTTCTCAGTAGAATTAATGAAACGCGGCTGTACAAGACTGTGCAGATTCTGCGATAGCACCTGACACTGTGCCTCCAGGATTCCAAATCGTCCCTCCAGGGCAGCTTCCCTTGCAGCTTGAGCGGCTCTGTTTGCTGCTTCCCTCTCTTCAAACCGGGCCCACTCCTGTTCCCATCTCTGTTCCGCGATTTTCCGCTGCTCTTGAAACTGCCCCGAAATGTTCCGCTGGAGGCCTTCGAACAGCGTCTGTAACATCGTCGCATCTGCTCCCGAAGTGGATGTCGTTGTGGAATCGCCCGCACTTCTGACACCAATGTTGCGGAGGCTTCGGCCCCGCCTCGCCGGCGAACACATCCCTCAACCAAACAACAACACCGAACACTACCAACAACTATATAACTATTTATTGGCTGTCAACGGACAATGTTAAAAGATGCGATACAGGTGCGTGCTCTCGCTTCGTCGACTCGAGAGGTTCTGTCGTCTGTCTTCTTCTTAACAACAACCCCGTTGGCCGGATACCATAATATCGATACGACGGCCAACTTCTCTCGATCGCCGCAATCGACAGCTTCCATCGTAACAATATGTACGATATGTATGCTGCCGAATATTGCAAATTACTCGACGATGAGGTATAAATTCGCAATTTGGGCTCTGGACAGACGTAGATTGGACTTTTAGGAAACACAAGTGACCAGTTTTAAACTACTCATTGCAAAATTGAAGCGTCAATTTGTCAAGATTTTGACCCCTGCACGTTTCGCTACGCATCTCGTAACGTCACGCTTGCTTCGAACGCCTCGCGACTGGCAGTATGCTGCCGAATATTGCAAATTACTCGACGATGAGGTATAAATTCGCAGTTTGGGCTCTGGACAGACGTAGATTGGACTTTTAGGAAACACAAGTGACCACTTTTAAACTGCTCATTGCAATATTGAAGCGTCAATTTGTCAAGATTTCGACCCTTGCACGTTTCGCTACGCATCTCGTGACGTCACGCTTGCCTCGAACGCCTCGCGACTGGCGGTATGTTGCCGAATATTGCTAATTAATCGACGATGAGGCAGAAATTCGCATTTTGGCCTCTGGACAGACCTAGATTGAACCTTTAGGAAAGACAATTGACCATTTAGAAACTGCTCATTGCAATATTGAAGCGGCAATTTGAAAATTTTCTGACCCTTGCACGTTTCGAAAGAGGCCACGACCTTCGGGTCATCGATTCTGTTGAAACTTTGCATACTTATAGATCTCGTTGTCCTGTTCACAAATATACACCATTATAGGGGCAGATACTCAATAATTTTCGCGATATTAACGATTGAAGTTTCATTATTTCCTATGTAATGCCGTATTTTTTTCTACGGTACAACAAGATTCGGTTTGGCGTGACTGCAGCGTACCAAGTTTTCAACCGGACGACCAGTGTTCAAATCCTGTCTACTAACGTATTTTTTTAAATTTCATTATGTTTTATCATTGTATATATATAATATCAATTTCACTTCAAAGTACCGATTTAATTTTGATAAAATATAGCAGGCCGAAGGTCGTGGCTTCGCCTTAGCATCTCGTGACGCCACGCTTGTTTCGAACGCCTCGCGAAATTCACATTTTGGCCTCTGAACCAGAATAACCAGAGAGTTATCAAATCATTTCAACGGAAAAATTGTGATTTCATTAGTTTCTTTTCGCAGAAATCGATTTTTTCCAAAATCCTGAGGTGACAGACAAATTTTGTGATCGGATTTGATGTCAGCGTGATAAAATCTACGAGAACAGATGTACAGAATGTCAAGAAAAATCTAACAGTGCATGGCATTGGATAAATCACAATTTTGTTTAAATATTCCAAGTTTATTTTCAAAGTTAAAACATGTTTGTACCATAGTCTCTCTATTTTTCCCTTCTTTTGCAATATTTTAACTTCTAAAAAAAAATCATAGCTCTATCTCATTTCTATCGAAAGTTCTTTGATTTTGACAGAAACTTCGTCACTTTGTCAAATATAGTGTTACGAGTATCGATATGTTACGATATCGAGACATCACGCCGAATGGTCTTCGTTGTATCGTCGTCACTAAGACAACGCGGCTAACTTCTCGGTTTTATATATTGTAAACATATATAAAACTTTGGAAAATGCTATAAACTTTTATATATATATGATATTATTCAAGTTTATTTTACGTTTAGTCTTTAGTTGTAAATTTGTATTTGTTTGTTTCTTAACTTCAGATTTGACATCTAAAGTAAAAAAATATGACAAATTTTGTTTAATTTTTTATGCGCTTTGTGGCATAAAAAAAGCTGCTTTAATTTCATTTTGAATATAATTTTCTTTCTGACAGGAAGTAAATTCTGACTCATTTTCTTTTTAAAAGAAGTCCTGTTAATATATGTATAAAATTATTATAATGTTAAGAATAAACTGATTCAATTTAATATAAATCAAATGATTTCCTTAGCTTTTGCATACACGTGAGTTTGATTTCAGAGATAGTAGCAAAAAACTGCAAAGGTAATGTGACAACGAGTCCTGTGTATATCTATGCGCCCGTGGCAATGTACGTGTTAGCATGTGTTGGTCGGCTGAATCGGGCTCATGCAGAAATCAGTTTCACGAAACGCTTGTAAATTTACGGGTTTGATGACATGGCAACAGTGAGGCGAAGATGATATGTGGCAACCATGTCTAGTCGCTAGCTTTCTCTCTCAATTTTCGTTTCTCTTTTCCACTACTTTTCAAGTCGGCATTTCATATATTCTTTTTTACCGATATGTCGTAGACGCGATGTAGTTCCACAAAAAAAATTTTAATCATTCCACAATCAGTTTTCCCTACTGACCGTTCGAGGACCGTTCGAGGATTGGCGTGACAGTCAAGGCCAAATGCCTGCCGGCCCCCTTAATTCGCTTGTTCAATTCGCGGTAGTCTACGCAAACCCTATACGAACCGTTTTTTTTTTTTTTGGTACAATAACCACTGGACTCGCATACTCGCTTTTACTCGGTTGGATCACTCCGTCCTTCAACCATTCATTTATTTGCTTGTTTAATACAGTCTTTTCTTTTGGTGCCAACCTCCGTGGTTTCAAGCTAACTGGCGAATGATCGTTTACCGATACAACTGTTTCGATTTTTGTGCTTACCGTACGTTCAGGCGTGTATTCCGCAATTACAGTCTCTAATCTGTCCTTATATTTACGCTCGACGTCTAATTCTTTAGCATTCACTTCGGTGCACAACACTCTCATCAGTTCACTACACACTGTTTCACTGTTGTTTTCCGCGTCTGCTTCTTCCCGGTCCTTCCCTGCCTCCTCCTTCCCGTCGGTGACGTTGACTGGAACTTCCTCTGCTTGTTCGGTTGCTGGTGGTATCCTCTGCATTTTTATTATTTCTCCTTGTCGTAGCTGTATTTCCACGTTCGCCAAGAAATCTTGCCCCAGTATCACGTCGTATGGTATCGTGTGCGTCGGTACCACAAACAAATTCAGATCGTATTCTTCGTTCTCTATCCTCACGTGGTTTTCAAACGTGCCGATAACCGGCGTCAGTGCGTTACCTGCTCCCGTAATAACCGTGGGTGTTGCTTTGAGCGAGGGACAGCCTGCTTCTTGATATTTTACTTTTGAAATTAACGAAAGTTCACTTCCAGAATCGATCAAAGCATGGCACTGTATATCGTTTATTCGTATATCGCGTGTCGTTCTTGACCTGGAGATGCAGTTTACGTTGACTGCGTTGTTACTGTTTTCTTGATTTGGGCAACGACTTGCGATATGTCCGAAGTTGTTGCATTTAAAGCATTTCGGTCCTTTTCCGCGTTCTGGGCAGTTCTTTGCTTCGTGATCGGGTATTCCGCAGGTGTTGCAGCGTGGTGCCCGTGGTTTGCTTGCCACGTTCGGTTTTTCTCTGCTTCCTGTCGTTTCATCTTTTTTCTTCGGATATACTTTCCGATCCGATTTCTTCTTCATCCGATCGTATACATCTAAATTAGCTTTTAATTGTTCGATTGTATCTGCCTGATACAGTATCATTTTATTGTGTTCCTGATCCTGTATGCCGTCTACGATGTGTTCGATCAGTGCGTTGTCTTCTATATTACTTTCGCTAGCAATTTCCATCATTGCGTATATGTACTGTCGCCCTGTCTCGTGCGGCTTCCTCTTCCGTCTTGACAGCTGTGCGTGCACTTGAGCACTGTTCACCACGGTTTTAAATTCTTTTTGTAATCGTTCCTTTAAAATTTTCCAAGAGGTAACACCTCTTTGTGATGTCAAAAATTGCCTGGCTGACCCTTTCAACATCCTTTTCCCATAGACGAACATCTGCAGGTCATTCCACTGCAGTAGTGCACCGGTTTCTTCAAATTCGTCGAGCCATTTGCGGATCGACAATTTGTCATCGCCTGTGAAACACGGCAATGATTCCTCGACGTCGCGGATCGTGAATATGCTTGTTTGTGTTTCCGTCTGTCGTTTCTTCATCTTTTTTCTTTGTTTTCTCTCAACCTCGTTCTCTTCTATTACGGATTCTTCAGATTCGAACTCTTCGTATTCCGATTCTTCAGTTCTCGCTTCTTCATCCTGCATTCCTTCGTATTCTTTCAATCGTTCCTGCAGTTCTGATTTCGTGCCCTTCGTGTTTAAATGTAATTGTTTCAGCTTCTTCCTTAATTCCTGTATTTTCATTTCGTCTATTTTGGTCTCTTTTGTTTTTCGCGTGTCCAAGATGGTCTCGTCTATTTCGCTTTCTTCCGAACATGAGCCGGTTATCACATTGTTGATTCCATCTGCCATTGTTCCCCTTTCTTCTTTCACTTTTCCTTTATCAGTCTTTTCACTAAAGCAATTCGTGCTGTTCCGTCAGTTATCACTCACTTATTGTTTCACTTTCACTTTTACTTGCGCGATAACTGTACCGTACCGACGAATGCCTCGTTTCGCTTTTCTCTTCGCCCGTTACGCTGTTGTCTCAAAATCGTCACGAGTGATCGCGTACCGATTTATATCGAAATTTTGGCTTTATCCCGGACGAGCCCCCAATTGTAGGATTGAGACGGGTAACGGACTAACAAAGTGTTCAATAAAACAAGAATTTAATATGAAAGGTCCAGAAAATAGGTTCAACGTACAATCAACTGCTCACGCTCGTGGTTCGAAGACGAAAGACCCCCAGGCCCGGCGCCTCCGCGCGTTTTATTTGTTTTTCCGCGTTCTCGAATCTTCGATGATCGCAACGGTCGCCACGCTTCTCGAAGCTTCCGAATTGTCGATACTCGCAACGGTCGCCACGCTTCTCGAAGCTTCCTGAATCGTCGATGCGTCTCCATGGCGGGAACGATCGCAACGTTCCGAAACGTCGCATCGAGACGCCTTCGCAGAGGGAACGCTCGCGCTCCCACATATGTATATATATGAGCTGTTTATTTTTAAAGTGGCCCAAGTCCATTTATACTTAAATTGAGATATTTAAGGGTTTGTGTTTCAATGCAATTAAAAATCTACGTACAGAATACTAATGAGTCATACCGCTTAAGTGTATATAAAGGAGTTAAATTTATAGTTCCTATTAAAATAATGGCAATTATTAAGTGAATAATATGCGTTTTCTTATCAAGAATGGAGTTAGGCCAATTTCAAAATTAACAACCAGATTCGTTATAAAATTTGAAGGAGCCCAAGTCCATTCAACATAATTTAAGATGCTTCAAATCGAAAAAAACAATACTCAATTTATTTTATATATCTTTACAACACTTCAAAAACATAATTTATGCGATTCAAAACATTTTTTAACTACATAAATTACAAAACAATTTACTGCTCATCTACATTTTGTGTGTGTGAAAGGGATTCGAAGAAATTATGATATTCCGGTGGTATATATCGTAGTAGGTCCATTATATCCTTGTATTTTGCTGTTGTAATGTGTCTGATATTTTTATACAGTTGTGTCAATACAATATATTCGAACTTTCTTGGTCTACCCCGATGTGGTAATAATTCCAGGACTTCAAAATGTTCATTCTCATTCACTAATGTCTTATAGAAAATTTTACACAGTTCATTTCTGACAAAACGCATCCAACATATTTTTAACCAGTTTATCGATTCTCCGTTAGAATTTTTTACCCTTTTAAAAATTGCGTCTTCTAATAATTTTGTTGATACAAAATCTTCTTGTTTCATTTAATTTACAATAAAGTTATTACCTTTTCGGCACTTTTTGATAATATTATAATAATGTTGGGGGACAAACAGTAAATTATTTTTTTTTTATGACATTTCTACCACGCCAAAATCTCTATCATTTGGTAAAAACGAATATCCTGATATTAAGAATTTGTGATCTATGATTTCCACATTATTTTCAACAGTTTGTACAATTTTTAGCCACATTAAAGCTACTTTAATGTTTCTATTTTGTCCTGCACACATGTCACTGTAAGCTATAATGTGTCTTTCACTTCTTAAATTTTTAACATGTTTTAGGATGCATGAAGCTATTTCTTGAGCACCGTTTTTTGTAAAACTGAGGTTAACTTGTTAAATACTAATTAATTAAAATTACCTTCATTACTGCCTTCGGACATTATCAATAATAAATATCTCAATTTAAGTATAAATGGACTTAGGCCACTTTCAAAATAAACGGCTCATATATTGTTTGAACTACCAGAAAGAAAGAAAGAAAACTACCAGAAAGAAAGGAGGTGTTAGCTGCGTTTCTTGATGTTCATGAAGCTTTTGATAATGTTTGTGTTGATATTCTTCTTTCCAAACTTGCGAATATTGGCTGCTCACTTAATATCCTAAAATTCATCAAGTTCTTAACTCATGAAAGATTTGCGTTCTCTACTCTTTCTGAAGATACGAACAGAGTTGTCTGTAGGGGCGCCCCTCAGGGCGGCGTTCTTAGCCCTTTGCTATATATCATTTATGTTGCCAATATCTCCGATAATGTAATGAGCTCTGTCACTGTCTCTCAATTTGTAGATGATAGTACTGTTTTCCATGAATTCGAATCTACTAGCAGTGGCAGAAATATTATTAAAGTTCCGTTTCACAACTATTTTTGTTTTGGGATTGTAACGAAAATTTAAGAAATGTAATTTGTAGAATCATGTCGGTTTCGGTATTGTAACGATTTCGGTATTCATCCAAAGGCTACGCCGAGTTTACACACGGCCGCGCGTCTCGGCCCCCTACTACATATTATTTAAAAATGCTTTCGAGTTAGGTATGTATATAAAAACTTGTATGTTACTAATTGTGCTAATTGTTTAATTATTTTTCATCAATAATCATTACGTATATCGGTATATCAACTATGATTATTGTTTTCAGGTAGATGCAGCGACAGGACTGTTGACGTCAAACAAAATAAGACAGATGAGGTATCGATGAATTCTATAAGTATTGGTAAGCTAATAGAACTATGTAAACGAATTTAAATATGGAAGTACCTATTTGTAAACAAAAATCTAAATTTTCAGGAAACCAGCAAACCCAAAACATGGTAATATTATTGTAAAGAAAGTAATCTCTGTGCGCATGCATGGAGAGGGATGCCGAAGCAACCCGAGAGTTACCGAACCAAGCCGACGTGGTTCGTACCTGCGTCGTAATAAAAACTCTGTCGTGGTCGTGCGTAGTATCCACACGTTTTAAAAGAATAGAACCGTTCCACCTTATATATATATATATATATATATACATCAAAAGTATCATTGTTAAACCAAGTTAATAACTACTTATAAAATATACATTGTTAACACAGATCAGTGATAAGCACCGCGCATTTTCCTCTCCACTTCCGCGCGGTACATTCTTTCCCTCGCAACAATTATGGAACAGCATTTGAAAACGATCATCGACTTACAGCGTCTACTACGATTTACGTCACTTTTAACCGCTTGTAGCTCGTGTCTATATCGATTTCGATGAAATTTTTAGGGTGTGCATAAAAAACATACATATATTGTGACGTCGCAGAATTGCCTACGTCCTTCCGAACCGATAACGAGAGGTCCGCCCACGCCTAGATGGAGGGGTTGCTGAAGGAGCAGGAGCTCGTTGTCCGGGACATCTGGAGCCCCAATTTCATTGCTAATGTACTATTTAATAATAATAATATTTAATAAACCATGGTGGCATTAATCGGCATAACATGCATTACTGGAGTGTAGAAAATCCCCACTGGTTACGACAAGTTGAACATCAACGTCTTTGGTCGGTTAACGTTTGGTGTGGAATCATGGGGAAAAAACTCATTGGTCCTTATTTTATTGAAGGTAATTTGAATGGAATCAAATATCGAAATGTCCTGGAACAGGAACTACCATCACTACTTGAACATGTTATCTTGGACGTTCGACAAAGTATGTGGTTTCAGCATGACGGTAGCCCAGCGCATTACTCAATAGCAGTACGGGAAGTATTAGACCGTGAATACAATGGTCGGCGGATTGGCAGAGGTGGGCCGATTAATTGGCCTGCTAGGTCGCCTGATTTGACATCGCCGGATTTCTTTCTGTGGGGCTACCTAAAAGATAAGGTTTATCAACAAGTGTCAACAATTCGTGAAAACATGGTAGAACGCATAAGAAACGCTTGCGCTGAAATTCCCGCAGATATGCTTCTGTCCTGTGTACAGTCATTTGAAGAAAGGATTAATAAGTGTATTGAAGTTGAAGGTCAAAATGTCGAACACTTACTCTAATTAATTGAACAGTAAGAGGCAAGGAGAGATCCGTTATAACGAGACACGATCAAGTGCACGCGTACCCGGCGAAAATTCAAAGTCGATTTTCTCGAAAACAAAGCCTCACATGAAAAAATTTTGTTCCATATTTTCGACTTATTTTTTCATGTAGAATCATCCCCTTTTCGCTTGTACCATCAGTTACCGAACACCCTGTATAACCCAGTATATACAGAATATTTCACCTAACTTGACCACCTTAAATATATCGCTTATTTTGCATGATAGAAAAAATGTCAGGGGTAGAAAATATTCTGTTTGAAGGCGCCAATGCGGTGATGGGCCGAATTTTTTTCTCATGGTCATTTTTTTCGAGATTTCAAGGTCATCGTATGTTTTCTTAAATGGGAACGCATATTTCCACTACAACAGTCTTATACTTAGCTTATGAAAAAACAAATCCAACGAGGTGTAATGTGTTGACATTCACGTGACCCTTAGCGAGGAAATTATGAAATGTTTGTCAGTAACTTCAGGGGCGTCGTTTATGCGTTCGGGGACGGTAAATGAAGGAATTTAAATTTCATTGAAACGGTGTACCGTGTAATTGTTCCTGGTGCTTGTAAACAGACATTCGTATTCTCCTTTCATCGATTTGATATGTTTACAAGCATTATTATCAAAGCGATAATCTGACCACCCCATGGGACGACTGCACCATCCTCGCCGGGACCCCCTTGTCTGATGTCCGACATAGTCCTTCGTCCCGCGTCGTCGCCTCCGGGTTGTCTGGCCCGTGTGCAACGTTTCCATTTTCAAAAGATCTGTGCAGATGATTTTTCCTTGTAACAGCCATGGGTTTGTCGATAGAAGATCGTTGCAAAATTTGCAACGTCACATATATATATATATACAGGGTGGCCCACATAACTCTGAACAGCTCAATATCTCGAAAACTATGCCATCGATTTTAAAGTTCTTAGTCTTAAATTGCATGGAACTGAAGGGCCTTCCTGACTACATAAACGTGAAGTGGCCTCCCTTCCCTTTTAACGGGGGAGGGGAGGTACCTTTATAATTTTAAATGGAAACCCCTATAAAATGTTACATATTTAGATTCTACAGGAAAAAACAAGTCAATTTTGTCGGAAACATTTTTTTGTCAGATACTTCCATGATGAGATATAACAGTTTGAAGTTTCGAGTTGTAGATACTTGAAGCGCTCGGAAATAGCGTTATGGAATAATACGCGCTTGAGTTCTTTTCTTATTCATGAAGAAACACAAACAATAATATTTACAATTCTTGAGTTTGACTCACTTATCTATGAAAACGTTTTCAGTTTAGAGCTGTTATTCAAGCAGTAACATTGTGATTATGGCTACTTTTGACACAGAAGTGAATATGTTATTAACGTTAGGTGTTTTTTGAACGTTATGGGATCAAAAAATGTCATGCAACATTTCATAATTTAGAAAAGCGGCTTCGCGAGCACGGTGAATTGTGTAAAAAAACTCGCAATAAACTTAAAGCTGTCACTAATGAAAATAATAGTGCCAGTATTCTTGTTGCAATTACATTAAATCCTCATATTAGTCAACGTACACTTGCACAAACATCACATATTAGTCGTTCATCAATTCAACGAATTTTAAAACGGCAAAAGTATCATCCATATCACATGGTTTTATCACAAGAGCTTTCGATAGCAGATTACGATCACCGCGTAAGATTTTGTGAGTGGCTGCAGGGTGTTGTGAAAAATGACTTTTTGTGCAAAATACTTTTTTCCGATGAGGCCACTTTTATGAATTCAGGGCATGTAAATAGACATAATCTGCATTATTGGGCCGTGGAAAACCCAAATTGGATGCGATGTGTTCCCTTTCAACATCGATGGTCTTTAAATGTTTGGTGTGGCCTAATAGGAGACTTTGTGATTGGACCTTATTTTTTTCAAGAAACTGTAACATCTGCAAGTTATTGTGATTTCTTAAAAAATCATTTGCCTGCGCTTTTGGAAGATGTGCCACTGCACGTTAGAAGAGAAATGTGGTTCCAACAAGACGGCGCTCCTCCACATTTTGCAATCATCACCAGGCAATTTTTGAACGAAAAATTTGGGAACAAATGGATAGGTCGTGGGGGACCTCGTCAATGGACTCCTCGTTCCCCGATCTAAAACCATTAGATTTTTTCTTATGGGGATATGTAAAGGACAAAGTTATGTTTGAACCACCGACGACAAAAGAGGATATGAAACAAAGAATACGTGACGCTTGCGCTTCAGTGACTCCCGAAATGTTAAAAAATGTTAGAACAACTTTGATGTTTCGAGTAAGTAAATGTTTACAAGCCCGTGGTGGACATTTTGAACATTTAATTTAAAGTACATTTTATTTCTTCACGAATAAGCAAAGGACTCAAGCGCGTATTATTCCATAACGCTATTTCCGAGCGCTTCAAGTACCTACAACTCGAAACTTCAAACTGTTATATCTCATCATGGAAGTATCTGACAAAAAAATGTTTCCGACAAAATTGACTTGTTTTTTCCTGTAGAATCTAAATATGTAACATTTTATAGGGGGTTCCATTTAAAATTATAAAGGTACCTCCCCTCCCCCGTTAAAAGGGAAGGGAGGCCACTTCACGTTTATGTAGTCAGGAAGGCCCTTCAGTTCCATGCAATTTAAGACTAAGAACTTTAAAATCGATGGCATAGTTTTCGAGATATTGAGCTGTTCAGAGTTATGTGGGCCACCCTGTATATATTATAAGGTGACAAAACTGCCTCGGTTCCTCTGAAGCTAGAGAGGAATCTCCAGCAGTCAAGTACGAAGGACCGGACCGCCCTGTGGCAGGACTTTTCCGAAAAGATAGTTGCGAACGCTCTCACAGGGACGTCCGAGAAATTAAGAGACAAATAATAGCGCATTTCGTGCGTCGTGTCTAATCGCGCGATGAAAAGTTTCAGAACCGTAACCCGGGCCCAAGGGGCCTGGATGCATTTTCTTCAATCAATATCCTCTGCTGTCGTGACTTGGGGACACTCACTTCGCCTGAACTATTGGAAATCTCCCCGGGGAGGAACGAAAAGGATCCCGAGCACGGGCCAAGCAAGCCGGAGGCGCCGACGAGGGACCAAGGGGACCCAGAAGACAACCGATTCGAAGTCCCGCCGACGCCTCGCCCCGCAACTCCGATGGACCCCTGCGGAAGCGGCTCGAGGAGACCTGGAATGTCATTGGACATTCCCGGTCGCAGAAACGCGATCGTTAGGGAAATCGGGAGATGAGTAGGTCAGGGGCCCTCCCGTCGGGTTGCGTTTCTGCGTAGCGATCATAGGGCACGCGACAGCGATTGGCGGAAGAAACGATTAGGAAAGTGGGGGACGCCTCGCATCCGCGTTCTCGAGCCCACCGAAACTTCGCGTCACTGTTGCATTGGCCGTAGAGCAAACAAGTCGTTATCCGAAACTTTGTAACCACGATCCAATTATGAAAATACGTTATATTGTTGAACAATTAAGAACATCCTTGTTACTGCGTAACAACAGCGAACCGTTAAATTGTCAAACGAAGAAAAAATAAAATATCGTATAGCCTGCCTTGCCGTGCAGCATACCGGTCAGGGATGCCTTTGGGTAGCGTGGCACAAACTCCGTATTTAAAATTAATCAGGGGTGCAATAGAATTACCAGTAAAACGCCGTAAAAACCGTAATTTGTACAACCTTCTAATCTGCGTCTGCCGACAAAACGGTTGGGCATTTATGAACACGCGATAAACTTCGGAACGTCTAAATTGTTTTATTGCCGTAATCGTCAACTACCTGCGCTGACGAACCGGGAAATTCCCAGCGTTAGTCCACCCCCACAAGAAGCGTCTTCTGACAAAAATATTCCGCCAATTAAATTTCGAGAAATCAATCCCCCGCCAACGCTCGGTTCGCATGCAGACCAGGAAAGATGAGACTCTCGAAAACCCGGCAAAGCAACAACATCTAACATCTAACTCGCCGTCCGATACATTGTAACTTAGTTCTCACTCGCCGTAGTCACCGTACAAGTTTTGGTTAGTAGTCCAATCCCATGTTTCGCGACGCGAATTAAATTCTCATTTTGAGTCTCTTTGAAGTCGTTCCAAAACGACAAGCCGTTTAATTAATAACGATCTAACGAACAAGATGGCGGCGGAAAGCGAATAAAAGACTGCTCTCGCATGTGTGAGTCACGAGATTCTTATAATGAGATAGTTGGCTAGAAGAGAAGAGAACAAAAAGAAGCAACCGGTAATTGCGAAATTCGGAATGTGTCACCTGTGACCCAGAATTCATAATCAAGACAGGTGAACGTCTTGACTTCGTTTCAAGTAAATAGTGGAAACAATTCATTCTACACGAAAATTGTCGAGAAAAACATTTTTTAATGGTCAATTCAACCTCTTAAAAATTCCCACATATCGATTTGTTTAAAAAGTACGTATAGTAACACTAAAACTAGAGGCCGCGTCAAAATAACGGATTCAGTATTATTTAATCTACGAGTGGCGAGATAGTGTGCAAACGCATTCACGGAAGATCATTCAAGAAATATATTTCAATACATTTCTGGTACGTTCACCGAAACAAAATACTTGAAGGTATACTAGCTACTCATCCCACGCCTGGTATTGAATAATGATACAAAACAAAACAATTGAGCTGCACAAGACCCTGCTGTTAAAACACGGAATTTATTTATCCTACTCAGCACCTACATGGTGTAGACGGAAATAAAACGATTTTCTCTCTGTAGACATTTTCCAGCAAGAAATCAAAATTTCATTGCATTCTCTTGAAAGCCTCTCGAAAGCCATGCCCGTCCAGTCTCGTTTTCTCCGTCAAAATAAAATGCAATAATATCGACAATAAAAGCTAACGTTTCAGGCGATGCACTTTAAAATTTCGCAGGTGATGACCGAAGCCGCCCCGATCAATCGTCTTATATAAAAAAATATTATGTCACTAGCATGTGACCGATGTGTTACTCAAAGTGTTAACGAGAAATAAAATCATAATATATTAGCAAATTCGAAAAAGGGAAAAGGGAAGAGGAACAGAGATAAAATGGTGTTCGAACACGTGTTAATAGAACAGTCGAAAGTTTCATTAGCCAACAAAATGAAATACGTCACAGCGCAGTGCGTGCATCCAAGTGGAAAATGTCCTTTCATTAGCGTGCACTGTGCATGAATTATATATGCACCCTGTACGCACTATACAGTGAATTCTCGTCATAAGCCAGTTGCGCGATTGTGGCGACTGACTATTATACGAAATCGGAGGTTCTCGCCGAGCGTCGCATTTGAAATACACAGGGCACGCTGGACCCCTAAGAGTCATATCCGTCTACCAGTCATAAAAAAACCTATGACCACTAAGCGCTAGAGACAAGAAGACTGCGAAAATATCCTTCTCCTTTCATACAAATATTTGTGGAATTTTTCTGACTAAAATGATACCAAATATGATATAATTTCAATGATATTTACTTGTGTAATGAACGATGAAAGTTACTTCCCATTACAATTATGTTAACGGAAAATTAGTGTAAAATGATCCGAATTGTATCGCGTTTTGTATCATTTTAGTAAACAAAATTTAGCAAATATATTAGTGAAAGTCTCGTAAATAAATAATTAATAATAAAAAGTTTAAATTTTCATTTAAAGGCCTGAGCTCACGTCAGTCTTTCATTTTTCCCGAACGCTTCGACTCTCCGCGTCTCTCTTTCTTTCCCATACGTTGCCCTTGTTTTCTACGCGAAACTTTAATCGTTCATTACACACGTAAACATCATCGGAAATATATCATATTTGGTTTCATTTTAATCAGAAAAATGTGACGAATACGTTGATAAAAGTTTCGTAAAAAATAATGAAAAATAAAGAAGTTTTGTTATTGGATTAGTAGTGGTATCCTGGTTTTACACCGATATACGACGGCGGCGGCGGCGACGGCGGTGGCTCTCCAGCTTCGGCCCCTCACGGGATATACCCCGGGGTAGTGGGGATAATGCGATGTCGGCTAAATAAAATGCTCGACGATGTGTGAATGTATGTACACCCCCGATTCACTGTACTGATGAACGGATTATCATAAGCTCACCGATGCAGGGCAGACAACGTGCACCCTCGAACGAAATGAAGTTTATTTTTCCATTCTATTACGTTTTTTACATTTTCATTACAGTGTGAAATGCATTCTATATTAAAGAACAAACGATAAAAAAAGTTTGTGTGCCTTTGAAAGGCAAAGTTTCTGTTGCAACCATGCTGTACTTTATCGAAAATGCTCATCGAGTTAGGGATTGATAGAATAGTCTGCAAACAACGCACCAACCGGGAAAGCAGAAAAGCAATAAGCATATAATCGGTTGTACGTGACTAATGAGAAATTTCATTACCCGAGTAACCGTGCAACAGTACTTTGATGATCAGGGAAATCATGGTAATATCAGCTGGTATGGTATTTACGCATGGTATGGTACGCAGGTATTTACAATCGGATATTTACCGTTGAATAACATTTCCTGGGAAAACAGATGTGTGTGAAACGGCCGACGCAGAGATTATTACATGAAACTGCAGCGTTGTCGAATGCAATGTATCCAGTTTAATCATTCCTTTTCGCTTAATTGTCGTTCATTGCTTAACAGGAATTGAACCGTAAAATATACAGGGTAAATCGCGAATCGTGATCAGTAGAGATTATTCTGTTATTAGCAGTACGATCGAAAATATTTTTATCAGCTTTTGCATGGTTTCAAGAGAGTTTTAACGTGATTATAAAAAATGATTTGTCAACTCTCTTTCTTAATGTTTTTTTCAAGGTCACCTTGAATTTACTGTAAATAAACATATAATTTCTTTACGCCTATCTGTTAGAGGATTTCAAGACGAATTCGGTAAATATCGGCACATATCTTTTTTTCGTCTGGGTCGAGAAAAAATTAAAAAACTTTGTATTACAAGGAGTATCATATGCTACGCCGTTGTACGCGTTCGAATGTTTTTTGACAAATCAAAATTTACCATCCTTAATTATAGCGATGTTCAAAATGGTGTCCACGAGCTGCAATGCACTCGCGTACACGGTGAATAAAAGATTATTTAGCATTTTTTATGGCCTCTGCACTGATAGCTGATTGTGAGTATAAATCCACAATCCTTCGTCTCATATCTTCCGGTATTGTTGGAGCATCTGCATAAACTTCTTCTTTTAATGTACCCCATAAAAAGTAATCTTATGGGATAAGATCGGGCGAACGAGCTGGCCAATTAATCATACAGTAATCTTTACTGATCACGATTCGTGATTCACCCTGTATAATTTTCCCACCTTTAAATTCCCAGAGTGGCTCACAGAAATTTTCGAGTATTTTTAAAAAGATGATGGCGAGATCTGAATTAGGCATCGCTCCGAGTTAGTCAACGCGCAATCGATTTCCTTAAAATCAGTCGATTTTTACAGAAAAAGTAAGTGGATACTCGATCGATCGATGTCAATTATTAACTATTTGCTATTCCTTGTATGGAACGCTTAATACTGTGATATACCGTTTAGATTTTCACACCATGCCAAGAAATTTTAATTCGCTGTATCTCATTCTTCACAGCATTGTTAGAACATTTCCTACCGAAGAAGAATTCGAAGTTTCTGCTTACTTAATGGTCTAACGTGAACTCTACTAAATTTGCTGAACCCAGAGCCTCCAAAAGACTGCTATTATTAACAAATTGTGTCTCCCTTTACCTACAGAAATTTTTAATAATGAACATAGGAACAACAAGACTGGAGTATTTGATTTGTAGTTTAAAGTCCCATAAAAAAATAATGAAAAATAAAGAAGTTTTGTTATTGGATTAGTAGTGGTTTCCTTGTCTCCCACCGATATACCCGATCCGGGTCATGTTCACACTTCTCGGAGGCAGCGGCTCTCGAACTTCATGACCCCTGACGAAGTATACCCCGTGGTAGTAGGGATATTTCGACGTCGGTTAACTTAGAAGTCTAGGCGTCCCGATTTCGTTGTATCTTTCGAAATTGACTTCTCGAAAATAAACCGCGTACACTCTATCTTGGATTGCTACGCGAAATTGCCTGCGTGCAGAACGACGCATCGTCGCCATTATTTCGTTAAATTCTGCGTTGGCTCCAGAATACGAAACGTTCTCCTCGTGCGAAGAAGTAATGTCGCAGAAGAAGACGTCGTAGAGGGTGAGGGAGAGAGAGAGAGAGAGACTCCCTCTCCGCGAGAAGGCAAGTCGCTGGGGGACGTCACTTCTGTGCTCGTCGGCCCCCACTGCGGGGCGGACGCAGAAATCGTGGCGGTGGGCGCAGCTAACCCCCACCGCCGACATTAGGTGTGGGTGCGCAATGTACTGCCGCATCTCAGGGGTGGTTATCACCACATTTAAAAAAAAAGAAAGGAATACGATACGTTCTGCTACCGTAGGCACAGAAACGGAAGCGTTTAGTTCAAGTTGTCCAACGCATAAATAAATTCAATCTTGTAATTTTTACAAGGCAACATACATCAGTCACTTTTTGTTCTTAATCCTACAATTATTGAAATTATAATCTTATTTCCAATTTCACCTATTGATGTTTATTATAAATTTATAAAGTCCACCGTCTACTAATTCTTTATCTTGAATCTAGAACGTTTCTCTTGTTAATTACTTCACATAAAGTACTGTTGCTCCATGGAACATATTGCCATAGATTGACCTAATAAGAACCTGATCTAACAGAATCGATACCTTCCTTTTCTAAATGGACATGGCCGATATCGTTCGCGAGCAATCTGAAAGGCAGCCAAACGTGTTTCCTAGCACGATCTTGCACAAATATAGAGTAATACAGTGATACGGGTGGATTAATATCAATCAAACTGGATCTCGAGGCCATTCGGATCATGCTCAAAGCGAGATCCCGTGGGCCAACAGATTCTTCAAAGCGGCTTCCGGTTTGAGCATGAAACAAGAAGAAAGACGAATGGTTGGCTGAAATCGAATGAATGTCCTCTACTTTGTCAGTAGAAGGGGGAAACGTTGAACGAGATATCGGAGACGACACCGGAGCTTGTTAGAATACGTGAAATCTCAGTCGCGTGTCATGTATCGTTAAGTACTTGTTGTGCCGAACAGTTACAAAACTTTTTTATTTTTCGTTATTTTTTTTATGAAACTTTTACCAACATATTCGTGGCATTTTTAAAATGGAACCAAATATGATATAATTCCGATGATATTTACGTGTGTAATGAACGATGGAAGTCTTACCATTACAATTACATTAACGGCAAATTAGTGTAAATGTGATCTGAATTATATCGCGTTTAGTATCATTTTAATTAGAATAATGCCACAAATATATTGGTGAAAGTCTCATAAAAAAATTATTAATAATAAAGAAGTTTTCATTTAAAGCCCTGCGCTCACGCGGGCTTTGATCTGTGCCGGCGACCGCAACTCCCCGCGGCACTTTCTTTCCCATAGGCTGTCCTTCTCTGCGTTCGCAACTTTTATCGTTCGTTACACAAGTAAATATCATCGGAATTATATCATATTTTTTTTTTAATTTTAATCAGAAATATGCAACGAATATGTTAGTAAAAGTTTCATAAAAAAATAACGAAAAATAAAGAAGTTTTGTCATTGGATTAGTAGTGGTTTTCTGGTCTCGCACCGATATAGCCTACAACGTTGTGACACACTCCTCGACAGCGAAGGCTCTCAAGCTTCGCTGTCCGTTTCTCCGTGCAACATTGTATCCGAGAAGGATATTTTCTCAGTTTTCTTATCACTACCGCTTAGTGTGCATAGGTTTCTTATGACTTGTAGACGGATATGACTCTTAGGCTTCCAGCGTGCCCTGTGTAGTTCAAATGTGACGCTCGACGAGAACCTCCGATTTCGTATTCGTGTCAATAAAAAGAACGGCGGGACTGACATACAACGAGAATTCACTGTATATCGCGTTTGTTGTCATTTCGCTGGATCGGTCTTCGAGCGTGTTTACCACTTGACCGGTTCCAAGGGGGATACCCCAGTAGTGGGGAAAAAAATGTTGACAGTTATGGTACTGACCTTTGCGACAGTTATGGAGATAATAATCTGCATTGTAACAGTGAAGTCGGGTCCATAAGTATTCAAAGGATATAGCCGGATAAGATGGTCAAGAATGCCCTTGGATCAAATTGAAAGGCTAATGGGCTACCGATAGGGTGTCAAGAAATAGTGCATTCGTATAAGAAATCCCGAGAATTTCGAAGAAACGGGAAAGGACACGGCGAATAATTTCAATCAGCCTGCAGCAAACAGGTCACGACAAATGTGAAATTGGGAATGCGTCGCCTGTGACCTCGAAATCGTGATCCAGACGGATCGATACGCAATTTGAACCCCCTACAAATACTTTTGCCCCCCGAAATTGGAATCTGCGCTCCTATGTGCGACTTCATTTCAAGTAAATAGTGGAGACGGGTCGTCCCTCAGAAATATTGTAAAATATACGTCCTGTTTTTTCAATGAACAATTTAGCTACCAAAAAAAGTTTTCCAAAATAAACTGACCACTATTTCTTAAACTTCTGAAATTATGATCTGTGGTCGCGTAAAGAACATTGCTCTAAGTAAATAGTGGAAATAATTCATTCTATACGAAAATTGTCGAGAAGAACATTTTTTAATGATCAATTTGTAGCGGCCATCGGGAGTGAAGCGGTTAATTGATCATTTGCGATGTGATTCCTCTTCGACGGACAATCGAGAACTTCATTTGGAGATTAATCGAAGCGGTGGAACAGGACGGTGCACGTTATCCGATCTAGATTTTTATTTCTTAAATCGAGTTTCTTAAAAATTCAGATCCACCTTGCAATCAGCAAATTGACCTAAAAAGTACACCTTT
Source organism: Halictus rubicundus (assembly GCF_050948215.1). NCBI lineage: Eukaryota > Metazoa > Arthropoda > Insecta > Hymenoptera > Halictidae > Halictus > Halictus rubicundus. The sequence goes on from NW_027488701.1 coordinate 161,812, forward strand.
TTGCTAGCTTTTGCTTTATTCAATTCATCTTTTTCGGAGAAAAGAAGATTTTTCTTCCATTAACTTTAATCTTCGACTGTGATAAGCTCTGCTTGTCGGAGGCATGTAATCCCGGTTAAATATAAAATTCAACGAAGCATTTAGTTCATATGACCGCGAACTAAGTAGTCCAGAATATGCGGCTAATACTTTTTGCTGGCAGAACTGCAATGTTTGTAATCGCAAGACACGGTACATTGAATTTGTCACGCAGTCGCGCAGTTCATCTCCTGATGTTGTCCATTACTGTATTAGTCGTCATTTAAATAACCCTGAGCTGCCACTCTGGGCGCACATATTACAATATTCATATATGTACAGAGTTATGCAATGTATAAAAAATAATTGAGAACAGAACAGAGTTCCAAAATCAGTGTCAGCTCACGAGAGATCACGGCATTTCTGTCCCGAAATTTTGATTCGTTTGTGCAGCGACTAAAGCCGAGATCCTGCAAGTTGGGTCGGGAAATCCTGGCCGTCTCTGGCCGCCTGTTGGTCGCGCAGCGTTAACTTTGTAGCGGCCATCGGCACGTACAATAAAACAGTTGACGTGCAAATAGTCGGGTCGGTTTGATGAGGCGAGCGACAGCGAAGCTATTTTTGATAAAGCAGTTTCCAACGCGTGCAATTACAATGTTTTAGACAATGCGTGTCTCGTCCTTCGGAATCTTTCGTTTCCGGCCTCAATAGCAAATGTTGGTATCATAAACACCCGAGTTTCTGAAGGGTCGCTCCGACCGAGGTCCGAGAGCCCACAGCTGGCCGCGGTATGTGCCTCACGGGCCCGAAGAAAAACCCGCTATTATCACAAAACCTCCACGGTCACGCTTAGCATTCCCGAAAAAGTGCGCCTCGAGCGCAAGGAACAAGAGGGGTAATCAGGCCCAAGGAAGATACCTGATTGGTCAGCGATTCTTTTGGATGTCCTTTTTGGACAGCAAATTTTTCCACACAGGACACGCCCTGCAGAGTTTTCCCCAGAACGATTGCGGAAAACGCAGGGTCAGAAACTCCTGAGACGCACCGAGATACAGGTCTCCATTGGTAAAATAAAGTACCTCGAATCCGATAACTTGTCTCGAATCATCTAAAGAGCACGCGAACCACAAGTCCCTTCAAGTTTAACCCTTTGAGTGTTCCCAAATATTAATATATAATATTTGTTTAAAAAGTGCGCGCATTAACACTAGAACTAGATGCCGTGTCAAAATGACGGATTTAAAGTTTTTTAATCTACGAGCGCTGACGAGACTGTGAAAACGCATGCACGGAAGATCGTTTAATAAATAACTTTTTCTATATAGATTGCGGCGCATAACTATAGCACCACTAACATTTTTTATATTTTCGACCTGTAAGAAAATAATTCGGAAAAGCCAATAATATGGTATGACAGAGGAGTATAAATAATGGATTCTAGTTGATATTGATTGAAGTTGTATACATATACAGTGACTCCCAAAAATATTCGGACACTAGCTATAACTAACTTTACGACTTGATAATTCCTTTGTTAATGAAGCAATCGTCCCGGGAATTGTTTCTAGCAATAAAAGATCTATTAATGTTGAAAAACATAAATAATTTATTTGAAAAATGTACATAAATTCCATAATAAAAATTAGTAAAAGAAATAATGTACCATTTTTGGCTCACAAAAATATTCGGACAATATTAATTTTTCAATTTAGATAATGTAATTTAGCATTACAACATTTGTTTAATACTTCGTGGCATAACCATCTTGTTTAAGAACATGTCTTAACCTGTTTGGCATATTGTTTGTAATTTTTTTTAAATATTCAACAGTTATATTCGACCACTCAGTTGCAAGTCTTTGTTTTAATTCAGCTATCGATGTAATTGGGGTTTTTCGAATTTTTCTATCCAATTCATCCCATAAATTCTCGATAGGATTAAGGTCCGGTGATTGGGGCGGCGAATGAAGAATTTTGGGACAGCGGTATAATACAAATTCTTGCACAATACGTGACTTGTGCTTGGGGTCGTTGTCTTGGTAAAACTTAGAAGTATTATTAAGCCCCATCTTTTCAGCACTTTGAATGAGATTATTTTTGAGTATATTTAAATAATGATTTTTGTCCATGATACCGTCAATAAACACTAGGTTACCGACTCCATATGACGAAATGCAACCCCAGACCATTACGCTGTCTCCGCCGTGTTTCGCTGTACCTCTTGTATTTTCAAAATTAAACTCTTTATTCGCTTTCCGCCGCACCATAGTTCTTCCGTCGGAATTGTACAGATTGAATTTGCTTTCATCAGCAAATATGACATCCTTCCACCACGTCTCAGCCTTAGAAATTAGCTCTCTTGCAAAGGTTTTTCGTTTATTCCTATTCTTTTCGTTGATAAATGGTTTCTTTCTAGCTACTCTTCCATTGTAACCAGCTTGCCTCAGCACTCTCCGAACTGTTTCGGCTGAAACATTTTTGGAGCTTTCGCCTAATAGTTCACTAACTAGTTTTGGAGCACTTAAGCGCGGATTTTTTTTCACTTTCCGAATAATTTTGCTTTTCTCCCTCGTACATAAGAGACTTGGTATTCCAGTTTGCGGAATAGAATCAATGCGATTCTCAATATAAAATCGTCGACAGATATCTGCAGCAGTACTCTTACTTATACGAAGCATTGCACTAATTTCGCGATAGGCCTTTCCTTTTTCTCGATGACAAATTACAAGCTGTCGCACATCGAAACTCGTATTCTTTCCTTTGCGACCCATTTTGAACGAATTCACATTTACTACTGACAGTAGTGAGGTGACATGGACATCTAATGGTCCACGAGATTCTGTTTATAAACAAACGTTTTCCCGATCTTCGAATATCGCGTCCCCAGAAGGCGATTGCCAGAGAAATATAATACGTGTCCGAATATTTTTGTGAGCCACAAATGGTCCATTATTTCGTTTAATAATTTTTATTATGAAACGTATGTATATTTTTCAAATAAATTATACATGTTTATCATCCTTAATAAATGTTTTATTGCTGAAAACAATTTCCAGGGCGATTGCTTTATCAACAAACGAATTATTAAATCATAAAGTTAGTTGTACCTAGTGTCCGAATATTTATGGGAGTCACTGTAGATGTGCCATTTTGGTGGAGGCACACTTATGGTGTGGGGTGCATTCTCCAGCAGTGGCAAGTTCAGTTTAGCTTTTTCAACTGCACGAATGAATATTGTGGAGTATATTGGAATACTTCAAAATCATGTAATGCCGTTTATTCATCCAAACGGTCATGATTCATGGACTTATCGATAAGATAATGCTCCAATTCACAAAAGTCGACAAACTACAGCATGGTTTGAAACGTTTGATATCAATGTATTGAAATGGCCTGCATGCTTCCCAAATCAAAAACCAATCCTAAATCTGTGGGGTATCATGGTACGGCATGTTTATAAAAATAATCAACAATTTTCAAACATTTTGGAGCTAAAAACAGCTGTTGTTGAAGCGTGGAATGATATTACTGAAGAAACTTTGAAAAAACTAGTTAACAGTATGAACAATCATGTTTTTGAGTTAATACATAAAAAAGGAGGGTGGACATATTGTTACTGACGACTGACGAAAAGAGTCGTATTTTCTGAGAGCACGTGGCTGGTGCACACCGCGACAGAGATTTATGTAAAAGACTAGAAAACCGAGCGTACCTGTGTCGCGCGAAAGACTTTGCTCTTTCCGTGGGCGGTGTTTTATTTTCCGAGAAACTGTTTCCCTTGATACTTGTGGATGGAAAAAATTGTGTTATGTGTACTATCAAAAGTGAGAATACTTCACCTCGCCTGTGACAAAATGTGGAAAATACAAAGCAGATACTGTTGTTTAACGTTTCTACGTACAAACAGATTTATATTATTTATTAATTGCATAATCGAAGCAGCCAAGCGATGGGGGGGGGGGGGGAGAAATCACAGCGGGCAGAATTATAATAAATCAGCATACGGGATGGATATAACGATTTTTGATATTTCGCGGTCGGTTAAATTAAATTAAATAATTCGCGGCTAAAACTTGTTGCTCTGACGCAATAGCGAAGAGAAGCGAGGGTGGTGACGACACGAACGTGAAAGCTACCAGCAAAACCGGGGGTAATGTAGAACAGAAAATGAGGAAGAGACGAAGATAAAATTCCATCGTGAGGATAACTAGCTCTCGAGCTTCGCTGTCGGTTTCTACGTGCAATATTGCTTTTCATTAGAAGTGACAAAAAAATGTGACCGTGACCCTACGTGACATTAAATCTTAAACACGGTACCCTTTCATTTTCAAGGTATATAAACCCGTTCATTTTCATTCTTTTTGGTGCAGTAGCGGTTCAGTAATCGTGCAGTCATGTCGCGTTACACGCATAAGAGTCAATTCTAGTGAGATCGGGTTAAAGTCCCTTTCGAATCAAAACGTAACCTTATAGATTGCGTTAGTTCGGTATATATTCTATTTGGCATTCAACAATCGCTCTCTGACCCCGCATTGCCAGTGCGTCAAAACCGTGCGTCGTAGGTAACAATTTCTCCAATTTTACACTTACTACATTCATTCGCGACACAAACAACAACACTTGTAATTATTTCAATTCAGAATATACAGGGTGAGTCACCAATGTCATTTTTTTGGAGATATCAAGGTCACCTTGACTTTTTTAAATGGAACCACCCTTTTTTAAACACCTACAATGATAGTCCCTTTCATTAGGAATTCAGTGACTATAATTAGTCCAAGGTCATTCAAGGTCAAGGACAGAAAAAACGTATAAAACTAAAATATGGAAGACATAATTACCGGAAAGAACGTACCTGACTCAAGTTGGTCAGAAGCCAAAAGGCAGGAATGGGAACTTCTTGACACAAAAGTGCAAAAGGCAATAATCTTGTCGATTGATAGAAAAATGCTAATGCATCTCCTAAATTGTAAAACTTCAAGAGAGATGCTTGATAAATTAACATCGATATACGGGAAGGATACCGAACAAAAGAAGTGTGCACTGCTACAAGAATTTTTCAACTATTCTTTCGTAAAAGAGAGTGATATAGCAACACACGTGAGCACCCTTGAAAATCTGCCTTGTAGATTACATTCATTAAATCAAACGATAGATGACACAATGCTAATCACAAAAATACTAGCCACGTTACCTGCTCAATACGTACATTTCGCTAGTGCTTGGGATTCCACGCCATTAGCAGAAAAAACGTTAAGTAATCTTATAGCTAGATTGCAACTTGAGGAAAACCGGTTAAAATTAGAGGAAACCGCGCAAGAAAATCTGACCTTCAAGTCGTCAATTAAAAAATGCTACAAATGTAATGGTCTTAATCATATAGCAAAGTATTGTAGGCAAAAATCAGCAGAACGTAATTATTTCAAAGACAGAATCGAGGAAAAACCTAAAACAAATACGGGAAATCACTCAAGAAATAATCAGAGGTGCAGTATCTGTAAAAAAACCAACCACGCTGAGAGAGATTGTTATTTTAGGAAAAATAAAACTGCAGCAACAGGTAGATATACTGATGAAAAGGTATGTTTCTTTGTTAATAATAATATAAAAACGAATGGATGGGTAATCGACTCAGGAGCTTCAAATCATACGATTAACGATATTAATCAGCTAACAAACGTAAAAATCGTTAATAACGACATTTCTACCGCAAAAAAGTCCGTAAAAATGGAAGGTAAATGCATAGGTGAAGTCGTAACTGAGAACTGTATATTAAAAAATGTAATATTAATTCCAGAGGGATCACTTCAAATTCCTTGAAGGATCACGAAGTCAGAACGGGCTGTACGTCATAGACATGAAAAAAACAAACACCTTGGAAAGTCTGTTGACAACAAACAGAGACACCATACAATGGCACCGAAAATTAGGACACCTCAGCTTCGCAAACATGCAAAAACTAATAAATATAAGCGAAGGTATGAATTCAATATCTAAATTCAATAATAATCCGGAAATTTGCGATATATGCATAAAGGCTAAGCAAACACGCAATCCATTTAACGGAGAGAGAGATAGAGCGTCGAAACCTTTGGAAATTATCCATACAGACGTATGTGGTCCCATAGAACCCACCACTTGGGATGGGATGAAATACTTTATAACTTTTCTCGACGACTTTACTCACTTTGCTGCCGTTTTTCCCATAAGGGGTAAACACGAGGTAACCGAAATAGTAAAATCATACTTAAAACAGTGTCAAGCAAAATGGGAGAGGAAAGTAGTAAAACTAAGGTGCGATAATGGCAGAGAATACGCCAACAAAGAATTACAGGATTGGTGCAAAAATAATGGAACAATCTTAGACTTTACAGTACCGTATTCGCCGCAGCTAAACGGTAAAGCAGAAAGGCTGAATCGTACTATTTTAGAAAAAGCTCTATCGTTAGATTCAAAAATAAATAAAGTAATGTGGGGTGAAGCAGTTCGAACGGCAATATATCTAATAAATAGAAGTCCTACAACTACAAGCGATAAAACGCAAGCAGAAAATTGGATAAAGAAAAAACCTGATCTTACTAATTTACAAATCTTTGGCTGTGACGCCCACGCAAAAGAACTGGGATATTTAAAGAAATTAGACGAAAGAAGTAAAAAATATACTATGGTAGGATATTCCACCAATGGATACCGCCTATGGGACGAATATAAAAAAAGAATAATAATTGTAAGAGACGTAATATTCAATAATACCAGCGAAACTGAAGAGGAGCCAATTAACGAAAGTAAAACCTCAAGAGCAATAATTAGGACAGAACACAATGAAATTAATGATGTACTGAATACGCTAGAATATTGTCCTACTAACAAGCAACTTGCAGACTTACTAACAAAACAGCTAAGTAATGTAAAATTCGAACAATGTAAAAATAATCTAGTATGTACGATATAACTGTTGTTTATATAAGTATAGTTTAGGATAAGTATTGTTGTTAAAAGAAGAAAAAAGTAAACAAGTGTTTCCTCTGCAATAATCACAAGAACTTACAGTTAAGAGGAAGTGTTTATATATACACATATATACTTGTAACTGTAAGCTATCGATAAGGTAGAAATCAATGTAATACCTGTCTAACGACATCTATACAATTATAAACATAATACTGACACGCGTCTGAACAGCGCACACGCGTTGACCTGATCAGTCGCTCTAGGACCTTCCTACTATAAACATACTTAAAAGTAAGACTACGTTGTTGTACATTCACATCCACTGCCATATCCTTATACCTAATTATAACAGAGACACGATATAACTGTTTAATACGAGTTTGCATAAAATTGCCCTAAATTGCTTGTTCGAATTTTTTGAAACTGGAACACTATCGATATTGAAAATTAATCGAATTGTTAAAGTTTCTTTGATTTCAAGAAATATACCTATTTCAGTTTGTTACAAGTTTAATAGATGCTTATTTATAGCGGACACAATATTTGATGATCGTTTAGTTTTCAACCGAGTGCGGGAATCGCACGGAATTTTGTATTCTGGAAAAATATCCTTCGAACCCTTTAATAAATTACTTGGTTGAGAATGATTGATGTTATTGTTGAGGTTGAGATGTTCCGGGGTATTCGGGGAGACACTTGGTACGCGTAGTGTAAACTACATTTATTCATAACGATATGCACTCCATAGCATAACACGAAAGGTAAACGATCGATAGCAAACACAAGACAAACATCTTCACGAGATGCGAACTTGTTTTTCCCGCCGCGCCAGCTCGTGCACGTTCGGCCGCGCTCGGCTGGGCATGCGCGTGACCCCAACAGTTATTTCCCAGAAATCATGTTTTTAAAAAAGTAATTGTGACGTCACGCGACGTGTGCGTAGTTTTAAGTCATCATATTGTTTTGTATTATATTGTTCTATACTCACAGCCGCTAAGTACACAACCATTGTAACACAAACACGATAGAACATAAGAACAATCCGATAGTTGAGTTACCAATCCACCTTACCATCACACGCACCTTCCCGCTAAACACCTCACCCTAAACCGCGCGACGACGATCGATAGTACGTCATCGCGTCCAGCGATCCCCACTCCGAGCGTTAATGCCTCCTACTCCACCATTCATTCATGCCCAGACTCACCCCCGCTCCACTGACCCACTCCGAACCGAAGGAGCCGAGTGTGGCCCATAATTAATTGATTAGTTCGTTCTGTCCTGAACTCCACCGCAAGACGACGTCTCTTGAAGCTCTTCCGCCTTCCCATTCCACGTCTTATTTCAAGCTTTGCAATTTCTTTCGCGTACTATAATTAAACCATAAGTGCAAGGTGTATATATACACAGTTTCGTTATATTAAATAATCATTATATTAACCACGTCTCGATTTAATCAAATCCCCACCATACGTCGTATCTGATTTCGCCAATTGTCATTTCCGATATCCGTATTAAATCTGTGTTCTCTTCCGTACGTCTGCAGCCTATCAGTGGCTCGGTACACCCTCCGAGAAAACAGATTGTTTATTGAACTGAATCTGTGTTCTTATCCGTACCCTCGTAGCCCACCAGTGGCCCGGTACGCCTTCGAGAACCAGATTTTTCCATTGATTTCGTAGTTGTTTTAGTTCGCGTACATTGTTCTATTGAGAAATCACATGCCTCGTCGCGCTGGCCGGAAATATCAGCTGCGGAAGCTCGCCCGTGAGTACGGCCTAGCAGCGGCAGGTCAGGACCAGTTCGTGCGGTTGCTGGGCGCGGAAGGGGCCCTGACGATCGCCCGCGTAACTAATTTTTCCGGGAAAGTGCGCGTCGTGACCGGTCAACGAGAGCAGATCCCCTGGAGGCCGCCCGCCCGGATCACGCTGGCTCCTGTCGACCGTAGCCGAGAGAGGGCCCAGTCTCAGCCCGCCGAGCACCCAGAGGAGCCTCTTCCACGGAACGACCAGCGTCCGCAACACCGAGCTTGAGCAACACGACCAGCGAGCATCGTCCGAAGGAGACTAGCCCGGTGAGAGTCAGCCGAAGGGGTTTGGTCCGCCGAGTGTCGGCCAAATATTACGCGGGTCCGAAAGTCTCGTGTCCCGAGGCAGACACGGTTATACTCGCCGTGTGGACTCAAAAGCTGAACTATTATTATTGGCGTCCTGTCCGCGACCTCGTGATTCGCGCGATCGACCGCGGGACGTAAAAATGTTTAATTTTAATTTTAATTTTAATGTCTACTTTGAATGTTATAATAAATATTAACAATAACAATAAAATATTGCTTTATTCATTAAAATTTATTTTATTTTAATTAACATTTATGAACATCTCTAAGACGTCTAAAAGATGTCTAAAAGACGTCTTACAGTCGTACAGTTTTGTAACAAAGACGTTCTAGAGACGTTCTAGAGACGTTCGGGAGACGTTCGTAGGACTTTCAAGACGTCTTTAAGACGTCTGTGTGCTATCTGGGTGGTGAGACAACAATGCGATGGAAAGAATACTTAATTAACGCGCTCGATATTGACGTTCGTTTTAGCAACATCTTTTAATCTGTTACAATTTGTTAAACGGAAGACGTCTTCTTACGAAATGTGAGAAACATACGGTTACAGAAGCGTGAAGAATTTCTCTCTGAATAGTACGATGCATTATAATATCGAATGACTAGGTGTGCAAAATTAATTTGATTTTTCTTTTTGCACAAATGAAATCCTGATTGCCTCACACGCGCGACAATTTCAGCGAACGTCTCTGTGAATTCATTGACGGAAAATCAAATAAAACAAATGGATAGCAAATAAAGCAATATTATTTTCAACATTCGTAACACGATCGTTATTACACAGTTTAAATAAAATAGTATTTTGAAAGAGAAGTGAAGGTTCAATGAGTGAATTGCTTTATTGTTCAAATCAAATGCTCTGAGCTTTCGCGAACGTGGATTTATCGAAATAATAAAAAATGCTTTATTCTCGAAGTATGCAAACGATTTGAAATAAAATGAATCGTTTATTGCAATAATATTTTGATCTGGCTTTAGAGCAGAGCTGCCTAGACGCACCTGTTGCTGTTCCTCAATAATCGACGCAGAAAAGACGCAGAGTGTGAGTGGGGGACAAAGGGCGAACGGTACAAGTTCTGCCACAACTTGATTTATCAACGAGTCGGGCTCGAGGAATGCTTAGAGGTGCATTATGAAATAGAAGAGTCCTTAAACAATTACCCTGAACAACTGAAAATATTTTTAGAATAGTATATTTTGTACACTATATGGAAAACGGTAAAAATATCACGAGAAGTACTGGCTTGAGTGCAAAAAGGTGCTTCTAGGAAGATTTTAGTTAAAAGAACACCTCCACGTCAATATATTCAATTTCTTCGTTTTGTGTATCCTTTAGGTCAGATTTTTCCTGCAAAGAATGTGGCCACGGTCGACACATACCTAAGGCTCCCTCGTAACAAACTGTGCATACTGCGTTTTTTCAGCCACATTCTCGAGCGGTATCGTTTTCCATTCAGCCGGGATGCAAACGATTCGATCGGAGGAGTTCGAGAACTTAATGAAATCTGTTGGGGCGAAAGATGCATACGTGCGTTGCACTGCTACCTGGTGATTCCGTTTCCACTCCCTATTCGATGATAGTGTTGTACCAGTATTACAGCGTCGTGTAATGTATAAAACTGTAACGACCAAAGACATACAATCTGTCACCGTAATATTCGGACACTGCTAAAAAGACTACTTTTTAAAAATTGGATTAAACGACCTTAATGTTTTTAAGATATCAGAAGAATTAATGTCCTGAAGTAACACAAATTTTTTTAAAAAATTGCAATTATTTTTTTTTTTATTTTTTTTTTCGTAGAGAAAAATCTCAGTGTTACTTTTTATTATTTTTCTTTACTCGGGCCTGTCTTGAATATTTAACAACTGCATTTGGTAAATATTTGTCATGAACACGAAATTTTCATTTCTCATTGGAAAATTTCTAGACAGAGAAAATCTGGGTCGTATTTCTTCTTACTTGATCGTTCCGAGGTACTTCCTCGGATAAATAAATTCCTTGTTTTCCCAGCACGTTCTTGTGCAACTCAAGTGTTTTATTTTGCATCATTATTCTAGTACCATTATTCCGTGAATGCGTTTGCACAGTCTCGTCAGCGATCGTAGATTAAAAATCATTTAATCCGTCGTTTTTACACGGCATCTAGTTTTAGTATTAATGCACGAACTATTTAAACAAATCGATATTTGAGAACACTCAAAGGGTTAAATTGAACATTGAACAATATTTATCTGTACAATTTTCGTGTAGAATGAATTGTTTCCACTATTTACTTCGAGTAATGTCCTCCGTTCGACCACAGATCACAATTTCAGAAGTTTAAGAAAGAGTGGTCGGTTTATTTTGAAAAACTTTGTTGAGTAGCTAAATTGTTCACTGAAAAAACAGAACGTCTTGACAATTTTTCTGTGGTACGAACAGTTTCCTTGAAATGGAGTCGTACACATTAGCACAGATTCCAATTTCAGGAATGCAAAAATATTAGCAGGGGATTGAAATTGCGTGTCGATCCGTCTCGATCACGATTTCTGAGTCATATGCGACGCATTACGAATTTCGCATTTACCGTGACGTGGTTCCCGCAGGTTGATTGAAATTATTCGGCGTGTCTTTCCCCGTTGCTTCGCAATTGTCAGGATTCTTTATGCGAACGCACTATTTCTTGACGCCCTATCAGTGGCCCATTCAGTCTAAGGGCATTTTTTACCATCTTATCCGGCTATACGCTTTGAATAGTTATGGACCCGACTTCATTGTTACAATGCAGATTATTATCTCCATAACTGTCGCAAAGATCAGTACCATGACTGTCAACATTTTCGTCCCCACTACTGGGAAATCCCCCTTGATATCAGTCAAGCGGTATCCATGTTAAAGGATTGGTTTGAATAGAAAGAGACGCGTGGAGATGTGTAACAGAAAAAGATTGAATGGATATATTTAGAAAAAGAATTACAGTATTCGGTCTGCTTAAACCATGTCCGCACGGTTCAGTTCCTTTGCTGAGACTGACTGCCTTGGTGTCCTAGCGTTTTGACCAGTCTAGGCTTTTTACCTGCTTGTCATAAAAACCTTGTCCTTGGGTATTTCCCAAGTCCTGCCATCCTGACCATTTGGACATAGCAAAACTTTCCTTTTTGCCAGATGGCGAGTTTTCTTAAAAAGTAAGAATTACTTTAACACCCTCCTTAAAACTCGACATCTTTACAATCAATGTTTTTCAATGTCTTGCTTATTTCTAAGACCTAGTCTATGTCGTAAATACTCAAATCTCGGTTTTGGTAGTGCCTTTGTAAAAAGGTCTGCAAGTTGTTCTTTCGTACTTACATACATTACATCAATTTCACCTGTATCATACAAGTCTCGTATAAAATGGTATTTAACATCGATGTGTTTACTTCGCTGATGAAATATTGGATTTTTGATAAGTTTCAATGCGCTCGTATTGTCTATTTTTAAAACATAGTTTGCGTTTTCTATTTTACAATCGTTCAGTAATTTTTTAAGCCAGATTATTTCTTTCGCACCCAAGGCTGCACTGATATACTCAGCTTCTGTAGTTGATTGAGCTACACACTGTTGACGCTTGGTTTGCCATGTAATGGCCGCATCCGCATACTTGCATACTATACCTGACGTCGATTTTCGAGTATCTCTATCGCCCGCATAATCAGCATCACTAAATGCTTCGAGATTACCTTCTCTAGTGTACAATAAGCCCATTTTTATGGTGCCTTTAAGGTAACGCAAAATTCTTTTGACTAATTGCCAATGATGTTCGCTCGGTTTTTCTAGATTTCTCGCTGCTATATTTATGGCAAAACTAATATCGGGTCTACTAGTGGTTTGCAAAAACATCAAACTACCTACTGCTTCTCTGTAAGGAGCTTTACAACAATTATTGTTTATGATTTCGTTCCAGTTTGTCTCTATAGGTGTAGACACAGGATTTGCCTCGGTCAAATTAAATTTTTCTAATATACTTTCGATATATTTGCTCTGATGAATAAATATCTCTCCACTATTTAGTCTGTAAATTTCGATTCCAAGGAAATGTTTCACTTCTTTTGTACTTGTAATTTTGAATTCATTATGTAAATCACTGAATAATTTGTCAATTAGAGATTCTTCCGTAGCTGCTACAAGACCATCATCTACATATACAGTTAAAAACATTAGTTTGTCGTTTTCTGTATAAATGTAAAAACACGGATCTGCTTTACTCTGTTTAAAATCTAACTCTGTAATATATTTTGTAAAACGTTCTGTCCAACATCTGGGAGATTGTTTAAGACCACATAAACTTTTTATTAATTTACATACCCGATTAGTACCGTCAGTAAAGCCTTCAGGTTGTTTCATGTAGATACTCTCTTTTAGTTTACCGTACAAAAATGCAGTTTTTATGTCGAACTGCCCAAGATACATATTATTTCGCGCAGCAGTGCTCAGCATTAATCGAATTGTATCAAAGCGTGTAACAGGACTAAAAGTTTCTGTATAATCTATACCCTCCTTCTGTGAATATCCTTTTACAACAAGACGCGCTTTGTAACGTTCCGAATTATCCGAGTTAATCTTTTTAGTAAAAACCCATCTACTGTTTATAACCCTTTGCTTTTCTGGTTTCTCTACTAGTTCCCATGTTCTATTTTCTTGTAATGAATTCATTTCGTCTATCATAGCTTCTTTCCAGAAATTTTTCTTTTGAGAGTTTATGGCTTCTTTAAAATCAGTTGGTATTTTATCTGCTAAATATGTGAGTGGACACCCATAATAATCAGGTCGTCCAATTGTTCGTCTATTACGCAATTGTCTTTCATCCTCATTAATTACAGTTGGCTGTTGTACCAACTCATCTTCGCTCTCTACATCCATAAATTCATCATCATCACTCTGTTCGCTAACACTCGCTTCCCTTTCAGTAACATTTATCGGCACATTCGTAACTTCTGGTGTTACTTGTTCGGGTTTAAATTTTACATCGCGACTTAAAATTACATCTCTCGCTTTTGGTACATAAACACGGTATCCTTTGCCTTCTTCTAGATATCCTACCAAATATCCCTTTTTCCCTTTCGGATCTAGCTTTCTTCTCTTCTCTTTAGGTATATGAACAAAGCACTCGGTACCAAAAATTTTAAGGTTCTTTATATCTGGCGATTTTTCGTACCATAATTCATACGGTGTTTTATGGCTTACTTTCGTCGGACCCGTCTTATTAATAACGTATACTGCGGTATTCATGGCTTCGGCCCATAAAAACAAGGGTAAATTAGTTTTTGAATATAGCATCGAACGACCGGCCTCTACTATGGTTCTATTTTCCCTTTCAGCGACACCGTTCTGTTCAGGAGTGTATGGAACATTTATTGTATTTTTAATTCCTTTATTACTCAAAAATTTCTCTATTTCTTTATTTTTAAATTCTCTACCTCCGTCGTTATGAAGTTCTTTAATGTTGCTACCAAATTGATTTTCAATTTCTGAACAAAAGGCTTTTAATTTATCGATTACTTCTGACTTGTGCCGTAAGAAGTAGATTTTCGTAAATTTTGAAAAATCATCCTTAAAAATAAGAAAATACTGTTTTTTCCCTAATGACTCTACCTCCATAGGTCCACATACATCCGCATAAACGATTTCGCGTGGTTTAGTCGCGCGCTCAAGTTTATTGTGGAAACTCGACCGATGCTGTTTCCCGTACGCACAGCCTTCGCAGAAAAAAATCGTTGTATGCAACATTTAAATTTAAATTCTTTAGGAATTCTCTTACGTGTCTAACGTTTTGATGACAAAGCCTCTCATGCCATACTTGCAGCGTGTCCGATTTTGACTCTATTTTGTTTCCTAAATTACAAACTAGCGGTACTACAATGCGCATATCTAGTTTATACAGATTTCCCATATCTGACCCTTTCGCGATTATTTCCCCATTTTTTACAAACATGCATTCTTTTCCTAGTTTCGAAATACTAAAATCTATTCCCTTTTTTGCAACAAATTTAACCGAGAATAAGTTTCTTCTCATTTCCGGTACGTACAAAACACCGTGCATTGTTGCTGGTAGCCATTTGCCGTTAACAAAAGTCTCTATTTCTACCTTTCCTCTTCCGCACGCATACATAAATTTTCCGTTGCCAATTTCGATCTTTACCTTTTCGTCGTATTTCTCGAGGACACTGAACCATTCTTGTCGACCTGTCATGTGCTCTGATGCTCCTGAGTCGATGATCCATATATCGTCGTTCTCCGCTGACGTTGTACTACTTCCTAGTAGGCCTAGTTTGTGTGTTGTCTCGTTATCTCCATGTAGATCTTGATTTTTAGATTTCCAATTCCCTTTGTTATTGTCCTTCCGATTATTTTGGAAACAATTTTTGCTCGTGTGGCCTTTCCTTTTACATATGAAACATCTAAAGCAATCTTTCTTTAAATGTCCGGGTTTTCCACAGTTAAAACAGCTTGTCGATTTCTTTGGATCTCCTTTGTAGTTATTACCCCTTGTTACCAGTGCTACTGACGTATCTTGATGCTCTTCGTATTCATCCCATCTAGACTCTTCCGTTATTAGTCTAGTAGTAAGGCTGTCCAAAGTTTTCTTTTTCTCGTCCACAGAATCCCACGCACTATGGAAATGATTGAATTTTCTTGGTAGTGTCGTTAAGATTCGAGTGATTAGCATTTTTTCTCCAACGTCACCTCCAAGGGCTTTCATTTTCGCTGCTAACTGCTCCAATTTTGATAAGTTCTGAGCTACACTTTCAGATTCTTCCCACTTAAAGTTAAAGAACTGCTTCTGAACCATGCCTAAATTTTCGTCTGACTTCATGTCGTATACTGCATTCAATTTCTTCCACATTTCATACGCTGTTGTGCAACTTAGAAGTAAATCTAGTGGCTTCTTTTCTACTGCTGTGACAATCAATCTTCTTGCAGTTTTATCTGCCTTCTGGAATCGTTTGTTGTCAGCATCTGAATTTGCTGCTAGATGAATCAACGTACCGTCACACACGGCGATTACGTCGTCATCTTCCTCCAAAAGTGTACGCATAACAAAACGCCACTGGAGCCAGTTGTCTTTACCACGCAACTTCTCGATTTTCACACTTTTTGATTCCATATTTTCTATATTGTTCGTCACACTACTTTTTATTTACTTTACGTTGCACTATATCACTTATTTCACGTTTCTATCAGACACTTCGCGGATCTGGGCCCATAACCTGTTAAAGGATTGGTTTGAATAGAAAGAGACGCGTGGAGATGTGTAACAGAAAAAGATTGAATGGATATATTTAGAAAAAGAATTACAGTATTCGGTCTGCTTAAACCATGTCCGCACGGTTCAGTTCCTTTGCTGAGACTGACTGCCTTGGTGTCCTAGCGTTTTCACCAGTCTAGGCTTTTTACCTGCTTGTCATAAAAACCTTGTCCTTGGGTATTTCCCAAGTCCTGCCATCCTGACCATTTGGACATAGCAAAACTTTCCTTTTTGCCAGATGGCGAGTTTTCTTAAAAAGTAAGAATTACTTTAACAATCCACGCTCGGCGACCGAACCAGCGAAATGACACCAAACGCGATATAATTACGATTACAATTACTCGTGTAATAAACGATTCAAGTCTCAGGCGTGAAAAGGTCGACGAATGTAAACAAAGGAGAAGCAAAGTGTCGAAGCGTCGAACATCAGTCCCTTTTTGTCTTTAAATCGCTATCCCTCTCTACGTTCGGGACATTACATAGAATGTAGCACTTCTACTAGAACTGTCGCTCGGCAGACCCGACAATATGTCTGTTATGGAGATACCCCTGTAGTTTACAAAGACTGAAGTGGTTTCGGTAACGATCTCCGCTAACGTTCAGCCCGTGATTCCACCCAGAGTACCCCAACAAGCTCCGGTACCGTCGAGGGAAAGTCGACACGACGCGACACGACGCCTCACGTTACAATTCGTTCAACTTTTCCTCGTTCTACTGACAAAACAAAAGACACTCATTCGATTTCAGCCAACCATTCGTCTTTCTTCTTGTTTCATGCTCGAACCGGGAGCCCCATTGAACAACCTGTTGGCCCACGGAATCTCGCTTCAAGCATGATCCGAATAGCCTCGAGATCCAGTTTGATTGATATTGATCCTCCCGTATCACTGTTTTACTCTATATTTGTTCAAGATCGATTTCATTAGATCAGTTTCTTATTAGTTCATGGTATGTCAATATGTTCCATGGAGCAACAGTGCTTTATGTAAGGTAATTAACAAGAGAACCGTTCTAGATTGTAGATGTATAAATAGTAGACGGTGGGCTTTATAAATTTATGATAAACATGAAGAGGTGAAGTTGAAAACAAGATTATAATTTCAATAATTGTAGGATTAAGAATAAAAAGTGACTGATGTGTGTTGCCTTATAAAAATTACAAGAGTGAATTTATTTAGGCGTTGGATAACTTGAAGTATACGCTTCGTTTCTGTGGCTACAGTAGCAGAACGATTCGTATTCCTTTATTTTTATTTTTAAACGTGGTGGCAACCACCCCTGAGATAGGACAGTACATTGCACCCCCCGGTCCCAATGGCGGTGGTGGGGTTTATAACTTCGCCCACCCTGCAGTGGGGACCGACCAGCACTGTTGTGACGTTCCACAGCGCAGCAGCTTGCCATCTCGTTCAGAGGGAGTCCCGCTCTCTCTCCCTCTACGACGCCTTCTTCTGCGACATTACTGTGTCGCACGAGGAGAACGCTTGCTACGGGGAAAACGTACTGTAATGAAGTGGGTGCGCCTCACGATCGCGTTCCGTAGATACTCGGTCGGATAGGCGTTAGAATTAAACAAAGCGTTTAGTTTCTTCGACTAACACAAGAACTCTGACACTTTATTGTAGTTTTACAGGCTTAAATACTATTTCCTATCGGTACGAATGCGTTGGATTTTGGGGGTGGGTGGATACAGTTATCAGATATTATCTACTAAGGGGCGATCGGTGGCTGCTTGTTCGGTACATAAAGTCTCATCGGTTCAAAGGTGTGCTAATTGTAAGTCATTCTAGACGTTACACGTTTCGTATTCCTGAGCCTACGCCAAGTCAACGGAAACATAATGAATTACTTTAAAATAATTAATAATCAATTTCTAAATAGTAAACTTCGCGCGATGTGAAGGTCAACCCGGTTTCTTTGTCGCTGATATTTAGGGGTGTCTGTCGAAAATTCTCTTTCGCGTGGCTATGTCCTTCATACTTTACTGTCAAGGTTTGAGACGGTTGAATGTCATTATATGTTCCTGCAGTGTTCTTGTTTCTTTTCGTGCTGGATTCATTCAACTGAAAAATTGACTGGACTAACCACAAAAACATAAAAAGCTTCGCTGATAAAGTCTTCAATAGTATAAGATTTATTTTATCCGCAACATTATCAATTTACTAATATAACATATAAATAAAAATGTACTTTATGTCTATTCTCTGTCTATGTCTTCTGCATAATTAGTATTCACCGGTTAAACTACCTCGTAACGTAACTTTTAACACAGTACAACGATTTCCAAACTGTTCCTAACATATACTCTGAATTTCTGGCACGTTCAATGTTTGTTACGTTGTTTCGTAGAACAATAGCTTGAAATCGCTACAGTGGCGCGAAAACGATGGTTAATTTCTCGCTAGTACATGTGCGGAAATTCGGATATGCTCAAAGACAATTTTAACAAAATTTAACATTTAGCATCCTGTTGCTCTGAAATAACGATTAACTCCACTAAAATCAGTACTCGACATGCTACAAAACTATTTACATGAAACTCTATATCACTTAATGCAGAATAAATATTTGCTAGGGTAGACGACATGTTCGATTATGCTTGACGCACTAAATTTAATGTTTTCAGATAGAAACAAATTATGAAAATTTATTCCTTTTATCCGTTAACTGGAAACGAATCGAAGGTTCGAAGTTTCGAAGTGTCGAACCTTCGATTTTCATCACCTTCGAAGGTCCCTTCGCTCCTTCGAATCCTTCGAAGCTTCGAAGTGTCGAAGCTTCGGGAAAGTAACAGCCCTATTCGATGCGAGGAATAGTAAATAATTCATAATTGACATCGATCGAGTATTCGTTTACTTTTTCTGTAAAAATCAACTGACTTTAAGGAAATTGATTTTGAAAGTGCCCGAATATGACTGTAAGTCGTTGTAGTTATTTAAAATCGGAAAAATTGTATATTTTTCGGTTCAGTTGTAGTTAATCAATCAACGAAAAATAAGCAGAAATGGATGATAAAACTGGATACAGTGCGTTCGGAAACGTTGCAGCTTCATGTAATAACCCCTGCAACGTTCGTTTCACAGAGAGATCTGTTAGCCCAGGCAATATTATCCGACCGTAAACATCCAAATATAAATACCAGCTTTGCATGTTCGTGGTTTTGCTAACCATCAAAGGGCTTTTGCACCGTTATCCGGACAATGAAATTTCTCTCTGGGTACGTAGAACTGTAACCACGGTCATTGCTTTTATGCTTCCCCGGTTGATGCATTGTTCGCAAACTATTCCATCAATCCTCAACTCGATGGATATTATTGCAGAAGTGCGGTAAGATTGCAGTAGAACCTTTGCCTTTCAAAGGCACAGAAACAATGTTATCAGTTGTTATTTCAAACAAAACGCATTTCAGCCTGTAATGAAAATGTAAAAAAACAATAGAATGGAAGAATAAACTTCGTTTCGGAGGAAGGGTGCACGTGTCTGTCCCGCATCAGCGAGCACATTATTATCACGTTTGTCAATACTGCGGAAGGGAAGCGCCGCGGCCGGATTACGAGCACTTTGCGTACACCGTGCACACGAGTAATTTTATGGAAATCTCATTGTTTCATTTGTTTCGTACCGGGGACATTTGCAAAGAGAACAAAAGCGCGCGCACAGCTGCGAGCACGTATATTTTAATTCTTGAAGTGATAACGGTCGGTTAATTAAAAACCTGGCACGCATCGGGCTCCGCTTAATTGATCATTTGCCGTATGATTCCCCTTCCGCAAACAATCGAGAAATCGATTCGACTATTCATCGAAGCGGTGGAACGGGACGATGTGCGTCATCCGATCTAGGAGCTAAGGGTAGTCTCGTGACTTTTGCGGAGTCAGAAAACTCGGAGCCAGGAAAAACGATTTTTCGCCTATTCTTGTCGGTAACGTGGTCGCTCTATCTTATCGCGAATCTACGGAGTCTTAACCTCGGATCCACCTCCATAATCCGCAAATTGTCCTAAGAAGTGCACCGTTTTGCTAGCTTTTGCTACGGTCAACTAATCCTTTTCGGAGAAAGGAAGATTTTCATTCTATTCACTTTAACCCTTTGCGGACGGGGGCGCTCGACGGGCGAGCGTCGCTGTGGACGATAGGTATTGGAGCGCGCAGTAAATAAAGTGTTCAGGTCGCACGTTTGTGTTATAAAATCTAAAGCTTTATTCAAATAGCATTTTTATAAAATCACAAAGAAACAAATTTAGTCGTCTTTACATAGGCGATGTTTTATATTCGTGCTTTGTGTGATATAGTTCGAAACAATCACCTATGTGCAAGGCCGGCTTAGCCGAACAAGTAGCACAATAGTACCTCGACTCTCTCCTTCCGTGTTTTATTTTTCGATTAGAGCAGACGACGCAATCGTTACTTCTTCCTGTCTCATCTCGCCTAATAATATGTAGAAGGCCGTTGAGCCTTTCTGCTGTTCCAGAAGTCGCAGGAGCCTTGGGATTAGCGTCTCAAAAATCGCCAATCAATTGACCTACCAAGTGACGTACAAATTGTAAATGGGATAACTTTTTTTATGTTGTATGTCTTGTGATGTTCTTCATGTAATAGATAGGAATTTATCACTGAAACTTCCAATCCCCAAAAAAATAATTTTCGCCACCATTTTTGAGACTTTCTCATGAAACAGTACGTGCCTGTGTACTGATCTGCTTTATCTACCCCACCCATATATTTATTATAATTTATAACCACGTCTGGCTTCAGATGTTATAAGATGTAAAATATGTGAAAAAATATGTGAAAATGTATAAAATGTATGAAAACTTTGCTGGTTTCTCTGGTAGTGACACTGAAAGACTGACGCGGCAGACTGAATTCGTTCTGAACCTACCATGGTCTCGCATCGTAAGTTTACACTATACGGAAGATAAGATCTTATCAATACAAAGACTATATAGTAAAAAAAAAAAATATGGTGGTGTGGTGGTTAAAAATATGTGGTGCTATTTGAAAATCATCGATGACCTTCAAAAGACCTTGAAAACGACTACAATAGGAACATTTTTTTATATCACCATATTTGCCCCCTTTAACAGTACAACTTTTCTCTCTAACATTTTCTTCTATCTCTAATCCTAACGGAGCTATTTAGGTGGCCTGTTTGTCGTGAACCACCCGGTATGCCGACACTCGTCCGCAACGGTAAAAAGACTTGGGCGGCTATTTGCCGACACTCGTTCGCAAAGGGTTAATCTTCGACCGTGGCAAGGTCTGCCTGTCGGGGGAACGTAATCCCGGTGAACACATTAAATACAACGAAGAGTTTAATTCATACGACCGTGAGCCAGGTGCGGCAGAAAATCCGGCTAACATTTTTTGCTGGCAGAACTGCAATATTTGTAAGAGCAAGAGTGCTGCTCTTCGTTTGTTCAGTGGTGCTGTTCAGTTCACTTGAATCTCAAATTATTAATTCGAGCAGAACAAATTTTAAAACAGACGCTAAGAGCGCACAAGGTCTCACACTGACATGGAATATTTTTCACCAATGGACGCCATGATAACCAGTTGCGTAGCAATGTACACACAGTTCGAACGTGAATATCGTAAAAATAAACACTGGAGAAGAGCCAGGTACCTTTTAACCCTTTGCATACGAAGCCATTTTAACTGCAAAACGAAAAATTTCTTCTAGAATATTTCCCTTCTATATATATTTTTTCATGCTATACATACGAAAATGGTAGAATTTACTGGTGCAATACTGAAATGTTTAGTAAGGCTATAGCCGGTTTTGGGGGTCAAATGTGCCCTGGAAGGGATTTTATTCCAATTTGCGCCATTCGATAGCCTACCAAAAAAGATACCTTTCAGCCAAGTTTTAGTCCTATAGCACATCTGTAAAGGTAGTTATAGAGGAAAAACGAAAATCCAGTTTTTGGCCCATTTTCCCCATTTAAAATTCTGAAAAAAATCTGACACGTTTCGGACACCAAACCACATACTTCGAGTCGTTTTCAGATTTTTCGGTTGCAAACTCTGGCTGTAAAAATCGAAAAAATGCAGATTTCATATGGAAATCGAAGAGACACTAGAACAGAATTAATTTAACAATGAGATATTGCCCTAAGCATTATGCTCAATTTTTTTCAAATTCCTGCGATTGGTGCGTCATAGTAGGAAAAAATAAAAACCACTTTTTTCGGCGTTTTTTCCGTTAAAAACTAAGTTATGATTATCGTAAAAATATATTATGTAATATTAAACATCTCTAAGTTCAGGGAAACATCGTCCAGACTTTAAAAATTGCGTAATACAAAAAACAACAATTATACTACGCAGGATATATCCCAATATTTCGAAGGTATTTTCAACGGCGCCGGTTGGTGCAGTAGCTGTGGACCAGGTTCGGATCTCGCCCGGGTCCAATTTTTTTTTTCTTTAATTAGATGTTTTTTCGATTTCTAACCGTATGATTGTTGTTACGCTGTTGTAAAAACATTTTTTAACTATGTTTAAACTATTTTTTAATAATTTTCCGGAAAAATATTTTTGGAGTACTTTCGGCCTTTAGTCATCTACGGGCTGTATTACTTATCTCCTTAACATTTTTTTTACATGGATTAAGTGCATCGACTTGTCTATTAAATCTTTTATCTTTAGTCGGCACATTACTTATTGTTAATAATAAATCTAGTGTTATATTGGGGTCGGGAGGTATTGTTGTATATGTTTCTGTCAAGTAAAAATATTAGGGATATTATGAAAACGAGGTTTATGCTTCAAAATTTGCCCACGTCCCCCCCTTTTTTTCCGTAGGGAAAATGACGTTACGCATACCCCGACCCCCTGGGGGGAGTCGGGGTTATGTGGGACTACCCCTTGGGGAAAGATCCCCAAGGGGCTACCCACTACAGAACCCACGCCCACCTAAGCTAAATGGAAGGTGCCTGGATCACGCGTGTACTCAACAGGACACCTCCCAGCTATCATCATACCCCGGGGGAGGTTTTAACCTCCCCCACTGCCTACGCTATAAGACCCCGGGCGGAGGGGCCCACCCGGTGTTCCCATCCCTGGAGCCTTCGGATTGAGCTTCCCGAGGCGGCTGCCGTCCTCTCCAGTCGAGGGGCGAGGAGCCCGAAGTGTCCTTCGAATCGCCAGCGGCCGTCTATGACCAGGACCAGGTACCTCATCCTGGGCCCGATCTCGACGGAGGTTTTAGCGACGCGAATCCGGAGGTCTTGACCACGGGGTAGCCGCCACGGCCGAGGCGATCCATACCACCAGATCGCCTCGGTCTTTGCGGCGGCCACGGTCAGCCCCATCCTCCGAATTCGCCCGACCATGCAGTCCAGGACGGCCTCACCGTGGTGCCTGGTCCTCCTCCAGTCCTCCCCCACGGCATAAATCAGGGTGTCATCTGCATAGCAGATTTCGGGCATTCGGCATCATGCGACCGAATAATGCAAAATGTTGCTCGACAACGCAAAAGTAGGACCTGCCTGGTGGCAAACGCTCTAGATTTATCCTTCATCTACCGCTTTTGACCACTGACATGCCCCATCTTTACATTATCGAGCCATAAATTGACGCCTCCCGAACCCTTGCAATCTTGTACGATCTAGCGTTGTGTGCGGCACACCATGGCACACGCACACGGCACGCACACTGTGGCGGATCAAGGCCACCTGGGAAAGCTGGACCTTAACGGTTGCCTACAATAAGTAACAGTTTGCGGCGTATGATAACGATTTGAGGGCAGCTGCCGAATACACCTGCGAGACGCTGTGTTTCGGGTACGATAAGCGCGAGCGACCGTCCATCCGTCGTGTATTTTGTACAATCGTGCGGGCTTCTCGGACCACCGCTGCCGGGTTTTGCCGGCAGCTTTTTGTAACACCCGAACGACAATAAATGTAAAGTAGAAGCCCACTTTCGTGTGTCGTAATTCTGAGCAACTTTCCCGCCGCGGGGAATGCCCCGTCCTTCTTTCCCGTAGAACCCTGACACGTGTAGGGGCTTTCCAGGATATCGCGCGGTGCTCGTCGAATCGAGATCGCGGCGGCCGATTCGCGTCATAGCGTAATTTTTCGTGTGGCACCGTCCTCGTGTCTGGCGCCCGTTCTGAGTACCGAACTTGAGAGAACCGTCGCGAAAATCGAGTCGACGAGACGCCGCACAGTGGTGCCAAATGGCCAAAAAGCGGCAAAAAATCTATAAAAACGAAACTATCCAACGAATTTGTTTGAAAATTTGTCGAGAGATTGCCACAGGTAGAACGCTTATTAGGCAAAAAAAATTTGTGTAAAATGTTATTAACATTAAGTAGTATGGGCTAATCGAAAATCTCCGTTTTCTGCCCATTTTTTATTTATGGAAGCATACAACAAATACTTTAATAGATTTTGGTCTGGAACTAATCGTTTTGGCAAGGTGTAATATTGATCTAACTTTGTGCAAAAAATCATGAGACCCTTTCGTCACAATTTAAGTTTAAATATCAACTTTCAGAATTTCCAAGAGTGAATTTTCCGGACGTTACGATTATTTGATGTTCCAGGTGAAATTTTTTAGGAATATTTCTAAATAATAAAGAAAAATGAGAAGTGCATACGATTTATTAATTTTTTATGTATAAGAAAATATTTAATAACAATTTTTTTTATCTGACATAAATTATTTTTACAGCGTTCATTGGAGCACTACCACAAAATACCTGTTGCATTTTTGCGACAGTAGTCCAGTGAACGAAAACTTCGTTTATTTAACATAAAAAATTGTTATTAAATATCTTTTTATATGTATGAATGTCACTTTTTTTTTCTTATCCGATATGTAACCCTTAAAAATTTCACCTGAAACATCAAATAATCATGACTTCCGTGCGATTCATTCTTGGAAATTCCGAAAGTTGATATTTGAACTTAAATTGCCGCGAAAGCATCTCGAAGTATCTCGTGATTTTTTGCACAAAGCTAGATCAATATTATAACTTGCCAAAACGATTAGTTCCAGATCGAAGCTTTTCAAAGGATTTTTTGTATTCCGCCATAAATAAAAAATGAGCGTAACGCAAAGGGGCTTCAGGTTAGTCCATATTACTTAATGTTAAACAACTTTTTTTGGAAAACTTTTTTTTCCAGTCAATAGTTAAAACCATTTGCAATGACCCATATGATTTGTAGACCCCTTAGTATTCAATTATAGGCGGAGTAATTACATAACTTTCGCACTGAAAACTGATGGATTCCCAGGAGCGAGGAAATGGTTATTTACCATGCGTATATCTCCGTAAAAAATTTTTTTTCAAAAATCTGACTTTGGCACATCATGCACGCACTATTAGGCTATACAGAAATAATTTTTTTTTATAAAAATCGAAAATTTATAAAATGGACTTTTTGCCGCCTTGGCACCACTGTGCGCCGTTTGTCCCGGGTGGACCACGTTTCGCGCGGCCGAACGTGGCCCGGCTTCACGGTCTGTAAAAACCCGCCGTTGCCCGGGTTTTTCTCCCGTCGGACGGGCCGAAAATCAGGGCAACGTGACACCGTACAAATTCGTTATTTAATACTAAGATAAAGCTACGAATGGCGTGTTTCAGCAAGAGACTCGAAGATGGACGCTTCTTTTGTTGACGTGCCCATCCTGCTGTGCTCCCTCCTGGGTCTGCTCGTAAATGGGTTCAACCTGCTCGTGATCCTGTGCATACACAAAGAGGTAAATATTTAAAAAATAGAAAACTCCATACAAATACTATATAACTATTACTATAAGGACTGCCTATTACAGTGAAATCTCGTTGTTTGTCAGTCCGCCGTTTTTACTGACAAGATACGAAATCGGAGGTTCTCGCCGAGCGTCCCATTTGAACTACACAGGGAACGCTGGAAACCGTCGTACCCTCTTCAAGTCATAAGAAACCTATAACTTGAAAACGCTACTGACGTGAAAACGGCGAAAACAGCAAAGGTCAAGAGCCGTCGTCGCCGAGAAGTGTGGCACACATTGTCGGCTATATCGGTGTGAGACCAGAAGACTAATCGAATCCAGTTACAAAACTTCTTTATTTGTCATTATTTTTTTTTATGAAACTCTTACCAACATATTTACCAACATGTTTCTGATTAAAACTAAACCAAATATGATTTAATTCCGATGATATATACTTGTGTAATGGACGATGAAATATGTAGGACGATTGTGTTGTGTCTTGACATGTTCTATGCCTTTAGTATAATTTCGTGGTTAGATCGTGCGTAACTCACAGACGATAATCGTCCGTTCGCTGCACCAGATATCCGGTGGGACATATCAAACGCCCTGGTTGGAAATTATGGAGGTTGTGTCTGACATGTAATTGCTTCGACAGCACATATACTAAATTTGGAACGATACAGAGAAGATTAGCATGGTCCCTGCGCAAGGATAACACGCAAAATCGTGAAGCGTTCTGTGCTGTTGAGTACTCGCGTGATCCAGGCACACACCCTTTAGAGAAAAAGTGGAAAAATTGCCATTTTTCACGATTTTCGGCTTAAAATCGCAATTTTTAATCGTTTATAACTCGTAAACGAATAAGTCAATACCGGTGAAATTTTCAGCATGGACATAATTTATTCGAACGAATCAAATACATTCTTTAAATTTTCAATACAGGCTCAGATAAAAGAGCCTGAAAAAATCAACTTTTACTATTTCTTTTGCGATTCCGACCAATTCAAATTTTTTTCAAAAATTTTTTACACCTCGTCTAATAAACTAATCCTTCTAACTTCTCAATAAAATTCAAGTCATTTGATCTAATTTTTAGAAAGTTATGTTGCTTGAAATAGTGTAGACTCAGTTTTGCTCGTTACTGTAAGTAAGAAGTGGCCGCACAATGCACAGATAGATGGATAGATAGATTATAATAGATAGATACGTTATAATAGATAGATAGATTATTACTGTTTTTTTTTTTCCCCGCGGGGAACAGAATTGCAGTCAATCACAGTCCCAGCAGACAGAGGCAGTGAACGTCCGGTGGTTCGACCGCCAACGAATAAACCCTCAGATGAAGAATTATTATGAATTATTATGGACATCCGATTATGTCGCACGAGGAGAAGTAAAAATAGGATTAAGATATATGTTAAAAATTCTACGCAGTAAGGTAGCACGAGAAACGACTCCAACTTTTCTTCCTGCAAGACACGCAGATGAAGTTCTCAGTTTACACGCTGAGAACAAACAGGAAAGGTGTCCAAATATGCCAAATTATAAGAAAAGACGCCGACTTCATGGTAAAAAGATCCTGTCGGCGTACAGCTGACTAGTCAGGAGACATCAAGAAGATAAAAAGATGCAAGGTAGAGACTCCTGTGCCAGCATCTTTGAAAAACAAAGGATTGTGCATCTTATAAAAAGGGGGACCAACTCCTAAAATTCAGTTATAAATAGTCAGTCAGTCAGTCAGACAATCGTGAACAATCAGTTATTCAGTCATAGTCAATAGTCCAGTAGTCTCTTTTGAAGTTAAAATAGTTCGTTCAGTTGTTTCGCGACAAACCGTTTCAAAGACCAGTGTCAGCAGTCGGAGTACATTGTAACCGAATCCGAACCCGTGATCACGGTAATATTAATATTATTATTATTATTATTATAATCAAACTATTTGTAAGCACTCCAGTATATGCGCTATATAAACCATATTTGTAAAATCAAATTTGTAATCTCTGATTCAGAACCACACTTTGAATAAATCAATAATTTTGTTGTTTTCAAAATAAGGGTACAAAGTTATTTAAACGAGCCTCAATTTCCCGAATCATAGCCGGTGTATGCAGGTAGGTTCGAAACTGCGTCCTATCCTCTTAAGATCGTAATTCATACCACTTGGGACGTAACACTATCAAAGCTTGCGAAGGAGTATCTTTGTGTTATGACAACATCTGTTCCTTCCGAAAGAGTATTCTCAAAGACTGGCGAAATAATTAGTAAAAAAAAGAAATAGATTAAAAGACAATATAGTGAATAAAATATTGCTTCTTAATATGTACAAAATAAATCCTTTATTATGTCTATTTCGTACATATTCGCTTTATCTACGTTTTTTTCTTGCCGAAATGTTCCAGTATTTCCACTCGCGGCATTTCTATACTCATGTCAGGTCCGAAATCACAGTCAAATTTAAAGCATCGAGATATTTGAAGGAATCATTTGGCAATCGATACATATAGTATAGAAACAGCTTATAGTGATCAGGAATAAATAACTTCTGTGAATTTGATTGCAAAGTGAAAAAACATTGACCACTTTGACTCGATAATTTCATACCTTACTTCATATATTAATGTATATATATAAGGCGCTAAAACTCAAGGAAGGTAAAGAATATATTTCACAGAAGTCATAAGGAAACACCAATCCCTACGACCCATATCCCATAAATTCCAACTTCAAGAAAACAAGATCTATTCAAATTAAAACATTGATAAAGAAATAATGAGAAAATAACTGCGAAATTTCTTCTTAAGGGCCAGTTTTCCCAGGTGGCCTTGAACAATCGATAGTACCGCTATAACGGCCACTCGAAGAAGCTAAATAGTAACATTTTCGTCCAGTATGGGGAGCTGGGTGCACTTTCCACATTCAGTGTCGAGTGAGAGAGAAAAAAAAAAAAAAAAAAGAAATAAAAATATATATATAGGAAAATGTGCAACTTAGTACGTAAGTCAAATCGTTATGTATATAGGTATAAGGGAAACATATATTTGCGGCTAATGGGTCCGAGTGGACTCAAGTCTTTGTATTATTGTTGTTAATATTAATAGCAATGAAAATAAAAAAAAAAAAAAAAATTCAGTGTCGAGTGGCATTTTCCGAGTATCCTCTCTGATTCGATCGCATGATCTCTGACAATAGAGGCGATCTGAGCATGCGTGGTCCACATCGTAAACGACGGCGCTGCCGTAGCTTCGTTCGAACAGCCGTGCCTCGGCACACTCACACACCACCAGGTCGGCGTGTACGTGTACCGATGAGAATAGCAAGGGTCCGGGATGCCGCTAATCATTCCTCGATCGTGCAAAATGGCAGAGTTGGGCAAAATATTTATCTAAATAAAAATTTCGAATAACTAGTAAAAGATAAAAAAAATTTTTATTCCTTATTCGAAGGTTCAAGTAAAGAAAGTATCTTTATTTGATGTGTATCGAATAATTTTATTCGACGAAAAAAGATAATTTTTTTTATTCGAAGCGGATTTATTCAAACTTCGAATAATTTTTTCATCTTTTATCTTATACCTCGTCTGTGGTGTAGCGTTCATTTCATAACTTTAATTTCGTCAATTTTAAACTGTCCGATATTTTGATAAAGGTCCTCGTATTCTTCAAATTTTGAAAAATGTTCCTGCCACGAAAACATTGCATTTGTCTAAAACAATTGCAATAAATAAATGGTGAAGAAAACATTTTTTTTATTTCAAATGACAACGTTTTTAACGTACCGTACACTCCGGACTGCACCGGACTGTGTGTGCATTTGAGAGTAAAACTGTCGCGAGTTGCTCTCCAGAGTCAAATTCGTCAGTGTTTTATTATGCACGAAAGGAATAGCCCTCTCCGGTAGCAAATACTTCCGATGCTACCGGAGAGTGCCATTCCTTTCGTGCATAATATGTAAAACACTGACGAATTGACTCTGGAGAATAAGTCGCGACAATTTTACTCTTAAATTGGCACGCATCCTTAGAGTGTATGTAGACTAAAAATGTTGTCACTCGAAGAAAATGTTTTTCCACCGTTTATTTTGCAATTGTTTGAAACAAATGTTCCTGCTTTCGTGGCAGGAGCAATTTAAAAACTTTAAGGGAAATGAGGAACTTTCTCATAAAAGCGGACAGTTTCAAATTTCCGTAATTAAAGTTATTTCAAGTGAACGCTGCACCGTGACATACAGCTTCCGACGGCAGGCGCGCGGTAGAAGCAGCGGCCGGACATCTTACCTACGTGCAGCGTTCACTTAAAATAATTTTAATTCTCATTAAATTGTCAGTAATGGGGACACTTTGCGCTATCTCCCCATTCTTTTTCAAATTTTTAAGAATATTCCGGCCATGAAAATATTGCATCTGTTTCAAACAATTGCAAAATGAATGGTGAAAAAAACATTTTTTTCAAATGACAACATTTTTAGTATACTCTCTTACGTTATCACTATATGCTCCCAAAAACTCATCTTTGATCTTTGTCGATTTGTTAGTTCTAGCCGTATAATTTAATGAAACAAGAGTGACACTTTCTTACTTTTCTGTAAAATCATGAAAATCCTTTGAGACTTGTTCATAGGTGACTACAACATATTCAAATTTGAACAAAATGCGAAACATTGCTGCAACAAGAGTCCGATTTCGCGTGGAATGATCCTTATAAGAACAAGGTGAGAGCATATCGTTTCATAGAGGACGAAATACAGAAAGTTTCTGATACAATCGAACGAATCAGTTCGAGGGAACGGCGAGAACGTCCGCGACGTCGGCCATTGTGGATGGAAATCATTTTCCTTAGCCTCCGCCGAGGAATAAAAAGTCATGTGCAGCTCTGAAGACGCAGGGAATCGAATCGCATAGTTATCGGATGCACCGGCCAGCCTCGTTTTCATAACTTACCTTGGCCGGGAAACCATGGCGTTGTGAAAACAATTAGTTAATGGGACGCGGGCCAAGTTTACAAGCTGATCGAGTTACGTTTAATAAAGTCAGAGAATTTTAAACTTTCGTCACTTGCCCGGTTCGATCTATCGCTTGAAATTACCGGTCGAATTAACGGGGCTTTTAGGGGTTGTAACCCCCGACGAATTAGATCGGGTTAGATAAACGTGGAAGTTCGTGTCATCTATTAACCCTTAACACCCCAACGTGCTTCTGTATCATAACTGACCACTACTGTCCAAAATATGGCGAGTGTATAATCGATTAATAAAATGGCTTTTAGCAAACAAATAAGATCTATCGGTTTCTAGAAAATCGAAATATGCTCAAGTAGTATGCTCGACGATTATACGGTTCACACACAATTACAGACGTATTTCGCGCGTCCTCGTATCTCCGGGAGATAAAAATGAATTTCTTCATCCCCTCAATCAAGAAAACCACTTAGGAGATCCTTCGTTTTTACGCGAACAAAGGTGGCTGCTTTGCGGGAAGTTTTTTGACGGGAAATTAGCGGAGATGTTGACACCGTTGTTGCTCGTACATCTTACTTTTTTGTAATAAGGAATGCCATTGTGCTTAAATAAAAAGAAAAATTAAAATCGACTTTTACGGATGTTGCACGCAATTTCGCGCAGGAAATAATTCCAAGATATAACGAAAGATAGAAATGTTTCTGATCGGTGTACGTTAGCGTACCGTTTTCATTATTTTCAACCGATCCGTCGGAAACTACCTTTAAGAAGTTCAGCTATCTTCTTTCCTGCAATAACCCCAAAGAAAATGATTATATCCGGCTTTTCAGATTGATTTCAATTATATCTACACTACAAAATTCAATAGAATGGAGTAGAATTTTTCTTGATTTTAGATCTACAAAGTTGCTACCACTGAAAATAAGATTTCGTGGGGTTTATTAAAGTTTGACTACAGAAACTGAAAATTGCCCAAACATCCGCAGTCCATCGACAAGAATCACCCGCCATAATAAATAAAATATCTCGTTAAGCATCGCGTCCGTGATGAGAGGCAAAAAGCACATGAATTTTTCACACCCCCCAAAATAGAAGGACTCGGCAGTTAAGGTCAAACGTCTCTCGTCGTTCTCATAAGGTCATCGAAGTTGAGATGAGTCACAAGTGATCGAGGGCTGGTTTGTCGATCGCCGGACAATTTCTGAATTACCGAAATTTGGAAGTACAGTGAATTTTCGATATATGTCAACAACACGGGTCTTGCCAGTGTCATCACCATTGTTGCATTTCGATAAGAAACTTTCGATTCTTGTATCGAAAACCTTTACAGAAAATAAAATTGTTCTAAATAAATAATAAGTTGATCGTAAAAAATAGAAACAAGATGAAAATGTGCCTGTTCTTTCAACAACTTTCATAAATTGAAAATAATATTCTCCAATTTTTCTAACACCTTCACAATTTAGCTTTCCAGTTTCCATTTTTCTATAAATGCACAAAATGCACTTAACGATGTTTGTTTATTGCCCGTTGTTCAATTCCATTTTTGACAATCCACTCTCGACAATCGCGTTCGATACGGTGTTCCACGGATTCCACGTCGCAATTAACACGGGCCGGAAGTCACCGCGCATAATTTTGCGTAAGGAGAGTTAGACACTGTCAAATGGCGGAAGACGAACACTGCGGGCTTAATTGTGATCCTTATTGGGCCCACCGTGAAATATGGAACAAGAAGCGGATCGCGTGTTATTGTATGCGCCTCGTATTCGGGCGCACACGATCCCGGCCGACGGGATATAATACCCTGCGGGAATAATGATTCCCCTCTGTGACGCAAATTTTTCGAGCGGAGAATGAAATTCGAATTTTTACGGATAAACAAGAAAGCCCGTCACGTGCGCGATTTCAACGGGAATATCTACATATGTCGGGTATGCAAACAAGAACTTATTCATCCCATTCTTCCGTTTGTTTCAAACGCCAATGCAACTCGATGAATAAATATGAACTTCCCGGAACATGCGAAAAATCCCTCGGCGAAATAGTCAATCGAAGTTTTCTTGTGAGGTTTAAAGCAAACGCGAAGTATTCGTCAAACAATTTGATTATTTATTAAATTATTTCTTAATCTATTTAATAATCAGAATAATTATTCTTAGAATACGATAGAATTTCGTGGCTTGATTTCGAGAAATATTGTAATCGAATACCGTTGTCTGGCCCTCCGGAATTTTAATTAAAAATTCCGTAAAATTAACAGAGCTATGGCACGCGATCAGTTCATGCTCCTACGATACTCAGCACGACACGTAGAACGTAAAACGCGTTGTTTGGGACAATTCTAATTTCTTAAAATCTCTATTAACAGTTAGAATTTCTAACAACGATGATACTATTAAAATAAATTGGGAGAGAAAAAAAGAAGAAAGCTGCATGGAACTGGAAGAGGGAAACGGTAGAGGAAGTCAAGGAATTCTGTTATTTAGGAATAAAGTTTGAAAGCAACGGAAAGATAGCAGGTCACGTAAAGGAAAGGATAAAGAGAGCGAACGTGGTCCTAAATCAAGTATGGGGAATCGGCGAAAGGAAATTTAAAAATGATTTTAAAATGAGAATGTTTCTCTTTGATACGTTGGTACTGGGGGTACTCCTATACGGGGTAGAGCTATGGGGCTTTAAGGAGAGAACAGAAGTAGAAAGGATTCAGCTGAAATATATAAAGTGGACACTTGGTTTGGACGTGCGTACCCCAGGATACTTGGTAGTGGAAGAAACAAAAAGGGCGAGGCTTAGAGTAAAGGCAGGAATTAGGGCATGGAAATACACGGAAGGAGTAAGAAACAGAGCAGGGAGGAAGATAGTCAAGGAATGTCTGAAGGAAAAGGAATCAGGGAAAGTTCAGGGCGAAAGCGGAAAAGAAAGGGAGGAATACTTAAAGAGAAACGGATGGAGCCAAGCAGGGGTGGAAGAGATGATAAGGCTAGAGATGGAGGTAGCGGAGAGGCTAAAGGAGAGAGACATTGAGGTACAACGGCAAGAACAATATACAAGGATAGAGCAGTCAAAATATAACAAAAGGTACAAGTTTATAAGAGTGGCAGAGTTACCAGAATACCTAAGTAAGGAGGGAAGAGGGGAAAGTCAAAAGTTAGTAGCCCAAGTAAGATGCGGAAATGCAGAAAACTGGAACAAATACTGGCTGGGAGACGAAGCAAGAGAATGCGACCTGTGTGGGGACAGGTATGGCAATCTGGAGCATCTAACAAGAGAATGCAGGGAAATGGAGGGAAGGATCAGGATGGAGGACATAGTGAGTGGGAGGATAGATACAAATGTTGAAGCGCGGCTTCAAAAGTTCAGGAAGAAGAGAGATAAGCGAGCAGAAATATAAAGGTAATATAAGGAAGCGTAAACCAAAGATAACAGACTAGGAAATGGTGCAATAATCAGAATAAGAATAGGAACAGGCAGAATATAGGTAGAGTAGTCAGGGTAGGGATGGGTGAGTCGAAGAGGGAAGGGGGGAGAGAGAGAGAGAGAGAGAGAGAGAGAGAGAGAGAGAGAGAGAGAGAATTAATGCGTGGATAAGATAGTTATTTTTTGTATTCATAGGTTATTGTAAACCGGGTCCAATTCTTGGCCGTAAGGCTGAATAAAGCAATATTATTATTATTACTTTTTATAATAACTTTTATCATAACAATAAATTTTATATAACTTTTTCCTCCGTGAAAATGTTCTGCTCGGCTTCGTTAAGGAGTTATTAACGAAAAACGCGGGTCAATCAGAGCGCGGATACATTGAAAATTTAAAAAAATATTTATTTCAATTCTTCCGTAAATGACCATGGGATTTCGCGAGATTGGAAATAAAATAAAAATCACGTTCGCAACAAATGACGCGTTTATTTTATCGCGTTTTGTGTATAATCGCGTGGATGGTCTATTTGCCCGTTGGCCGGAAATATCCGCGCTTATTAAAATCGAAAATTTAACAGATTACATGTTTACGGAGAGAGAAGAGTCATCGAGTCGTTCGGGCGAAATATTAATCAATATATTGCGAATTTTAATGCGAAAGAAATATCGCCTGCGTTCGTTGAAAAATACAGAGACCAAATTTATTTCCCTTTTAAATCGTTTATGCGTTTCTAGATTTTCTAAATGCTTCTATACTGTTTTGCGTTTGATCCATCCATTTTTAACACGAATCTATAAAATCCTCGGTCTTGTTAATCATTGTTCGTTTAGCCTGGGATGAATAATCGTTCAAAATATAATGTTTTAAATTCGATGCTCTCAATGGGCTGATACAAAAACCTTTTAAATTCCACGAATTTGAATGTGAAGATATTTAATCTCCCGATCAAGAGCTTTCGACAGAACGTAACAAATCCGATTTTACCGTTTCCATTCGCGGGATTGGCCAGCAGGGACACGGTAGGAATCAGTGTTAGTTGTGGCCAATAATTTCATTGTTACGTTTTCAACGCCGTAAGGAAAAAATCGGCTTGATACTCCGCGTTTTTCAGCTACAGTGAAATTTTATCTTCGACTTTTCCTCGTTTTTCATTCTACATTACCCCCGGTTCTGCTTGGTAGCGTTCACGTTCGTGTCGGCCCCACCCCCTCTGCCCTTCGCCGTTACGTCAGAGTAATAAGTTTCAGGAGCCACTGCTCGATCGCTGGTCGTTTAATCGGCTGCGAAATATCGGAAATTGTTACATGCTTCTCGTATGCTGATTTATTTTATTTCTGCCCCCATCGATTGGCTGCCTCGATTTTACAATCACTAAATAATATAAATCCGTTTCGAAGAGGATACGTTGAGCAACAGTATCCGCTTCGTATTTTCCGCATTTCTTCACAGGTGAGGAGAGGTGTTAGCTCCACTTTTGCCAGTTCCACTATCATAATTTTTCCAGCCACGAGGCTCAGGGACAAACAGTTTCTCTGGAAATAAAGCATCGCCTCCGGAAAGGGCAAATTTTTTCGTGCAACACAGGCACGCGCGGTTTGCTAGAGTCTTACACAGAATGTATGTCGCGGTGTGTACCACCCACGTGCTCTCAGCAAATACCACCCTTTTCTTCAGTGAGAACAGAAGCATCCCGGTGGTAACAATATCGCTACCCGCTAACCGATACTACGTATCGTCCCTTTGACAGCGAAACTGTATATACGTGACATCCTTTCTTCCCACCCCTGCGACCGTCAGAGATGAGAACCGCGCCAAGGGAAGAGAATTTAGGGGGAGAATTGCTTACGGCGTTTTTAATACGTCTGATCGCCATACGGTTGACCCCTCGTGTTTTTGTTCTCTTCTGGCTACGACTTATTCCTCGTCGGTCACTCGTGACTCCTATTTAATCTGTGAATCATTGGTAGGATGATAGAAAACATGATGATGGGCTAGAAATAGTTAACGCATTGGTTACCAGCGGTTGTTTTGGCAATAGACTTCATCATATGATATTGTTTAAGATGTCCTTTTTTAAAATGTGGTGTCATATACGGTCGGTAAAATATCGATAGAAAGAGAAATAATTACAGTAGAACCTCGCTTCGTCGACCGTCATTTATTGCTAGAACTCCTCGTCCCTTTCATACTCACAAGGGAACATAATCAGATGCGAAAATCCGATTTTGATGAAACTTGTGGGAGCTTATAGTTCTTTGAAAAATATTTCACACTTGTTTTTTTTTTATCGGCAACCATCCACTTTGAAGGGGTGAAAACAGCCCTCAAAGTTGGCGGTCAAAACCATATTTTTGGAGATATCTCGGAAACCAGAGGTCCAAAAAATTTGAATTTTTTTTTAAATTGTGTGTTTTTCACACTTTTTTTTTTTTAAAGTTTGTTGTTTAAACAATATATTAAAAATTTGATTTTTTTGCGGCGCGCCGTAATTATAATTAGCACCGCGTCACGCTGCTACCTGCGCCACCTTCTTTCGCTACTAATAAAATAATAAACGACACATAACCCAGTGGTATTGTTTAAAATACTATACAGGTTTATACTAAATGCTTATATTTCGATAAAACCAGCCAGAATTCCTTCCTACGCACGCCAGGCGCAAGAATATCTTCCATTATGCATAATTATTGTTAAATGGCAAAAAAAAATCCTGAAACATGTACCCCCTATTTTGGATCAAAGATCACACACCCAAGTTTACATTAAAATGAACTAACAATAAATAAGGGAAACTGAAGAAAAATCAAATTTTTAATATATTGTTTAAACAAGAAGCTTTTGTTAAAATTTTCTTGCGCGACTACATTTCCCATTGAAAAACACACAATTTAAAAAAAAATTCAAATTTTTTCGACGTCTGGTTTCCGAGATATCCCAAAAAATATGGTTTTAACGCCCGAGTGTATGGTTGCTGATAAAAAAGCACGTGTCAAATTTCTTTCAAAGAACTATAAGCTCCCATAAGTCTCATCAAAATGGGATTTTCGCATCTGAATATGATCCCTTGCCAGTATCGCCAGATAAGGTGAGGCAGCACAAATTGACGGGAAAAAGTTACCCTCTGTCTGCCAGTACCGGATTAGTCAGATATAAAACCCGTCATGTTACCGGGGGCTAGAACTTTCTGTGAACAATATTTTTTAGTGTTGGTGTTAATTTTTAAAACATAAACGCATGCTCTTCTGTGTAAAAAAGAGATATTGTACATACATAGTACAAATTAAAAAGTACTAACATAGCTATATTTCAGATGTCAGTTTTATTTCGGTATCTATTTCAGACGTTAAAACCACGTCTTGAAAAAGACGTCTTTAGGGGAGTCATATCGTCGTCATTTATTTCAATAATTCATCATAGATTTGAAGATACGAATTTTGGCCACGAACTCGGCCGAATTCGCCACTGTGCGATGGCTGGCAACTTGAGGTTGTACTCACACCCGAGTCGGAGCTTTCGTTGACACATGTTTAGAAAGTTAGGGGTCTTTACTGTGGACGATACCTTGTTCTTAAGGGAGCCGGCAGGCATTTGGCCTTGACTGTCACGCTATGTTATCCTGTGCCTTTTTTCTAGACATTTTACGTCTTAAATAAGTAAGTAATCAATTAAAAATGCATACCACCGTGTTTGTACATGTCTTCGCTACGTCTGTATAGAGCCCTTTTTTCGATACGAACACTAAATCTCGCGAAATTAAGAGAATCTCTCAGCGGCAGCCATCTTGTGACGTCATACTTGCTTCAGAATTCGAATTTTCTGCCGAATATTGTTAATTACTCCCCGATGAGGTAGAAATTCGAAATTTGGGCTCTATACAGACATAAATTGGACTTTTAGGAAACACAAGTGACCACTTTTAAACTGCTCATTGCAATATTGAAGCGATAGTTTGAAAAGGTTTTGACCCATGTATAAGCATATGGATTTCAAACCCTGCCGGCCCCCTTAAGGGATCTGGCCGCGGAGTGGGGATGGGCGAGGGTGTCTTCTAGGAGCGCGAGTGACTTCTCATTACTTATCGTGGAACCATCCGGAGACGTATTCGGCACTTTAAGTAATTTTGCGAGTGAATCGATCTGGGAGCAGGAGCAAGTGTGTGAAGTGAGAACAACATAATTCCACATCGTCATTCTTGTAATATTCAGACAAGTAAGTATTTTTATTGCTACTATTTGTTATCGTTCGTGTTTTTGCTTATGCTCTTCCGCTATATTTGTTACATTGATATAACTTCTCTTAATTTCCGTATATATCTCTTTAATTAATGTTTAAATTAGTATGTTTTCTTATAAACCATGCCACAGAAATTTTGACTGTATTTTTCAATTCTAGGCAAGCAAACAATGGAAACTGCAACGTGGACGGTGGTTCAGTTCATCGAAGATGGCAGCATGGAGGCAGTGCTAACAAAGTGGTTAGAGGGCGAAAATTGTTACTGGCCACCACTGCAACGGGGTCGTTTGATGACCGCAATAAAAAAAATGGAGGCCAGTAACAATTTATGGACCAAGTACAAGGTCAAGATTTTTAGAAACAGCACTTTCGGTAAGTTACAATTTGTTCAGGATTCAAGCGTTGGAATTCGGCGGCTATTGTCTCAACTGGCGACCGCTGTATCATACAGTTTTTGTCTCGTATGTCAACACGCGGCAAGAACGCGTGTCGCCGTTGCTCGACACCGCGTAGCAACAGTTTCGTCTCTCATTGGCCGAATTTCAACGCTCGAATCCTTCAAATCGAGACAAACAAGGATTATCCGATTCGGGAGCACCAATCACGGTGCTCCACATTCGATGGTCCTTGTTATTGAAGGCATCTGCGTGTGCCTTCTCGCTCTCTTAATGTTCGTCACTCGCATCACGCTGCTTAACGCTCTTAACGTTCGTCTTCAGTCATATTTCTCGCGCTAGTTTGCTGCTCGCGCTCGTCTCGCTCAGGTCAGATTTCAAAATCTCTCGCTCGGAGACTCTCGCGATCTCGAACTGCTCTTTCGCAGTATTTTCTACAATCTTCCGCGCCACGTTACGTGCATTCTGCCGCGTGTTGAAGATCTCCGTCGCCCGCGTTAAAGATTTCCGTATCGCGGTGGCACGCGTTTCGCGTTCCGACGGCAGAAATCTGCACGCGCAAGATATCCGTCCATCCGCCGGCTCGCGATTCTCGATCGCGCTTTCTCTCTCTCGATCGTGCGCACCTCGTGACGTCCTCGTTCTCTCCATCGCTCGCGAGTGACCGGCTGGTCGTGCCGCCTGTGATCGGTCTGCGATCAATAAAGTGCAGTTTAATATATCTCTCTCTCTCTCTCTCTCTCTCTCTCTCTCTCTCTCTCTCTCTCCGTCAAACTCTGACTCTCTACTTCCGCGACCGCGACCTACCTCGCATATATAGCCCGATGGTCCTTAATACATACACCCGAATCGGATCACCTACATCGCTCGCGGTCGTCGCACCTTCCTTACTCTCTCACATTCATTCGCACCCGCTCGCTCGGGCATTCACCTGTCGTTGCGTTGATGTTTTTCGGCCATCCGCGGACGACCTGCTCCACAAAAACGCTGGTCGTTTTTGCGTTTTCGCTGACCTAATCGGCGATTTCCGCCAACGGCTCCGTCCCCTACGTTTATGTTAAACAAAAACGAACAAACAAAAAGAAACAAAGAAACAACTGACAAACTAAAACATGAAAATAAACAAACAAACAAACTTATATTTTATATATATTTATTTTTTATTTATTTATTTTTATTTCCTTACAGAATATTTATTATATAATTTATGATAGGGGAATATTCAAAGTAAAATTAAAATTAAACAGAAACAAACAAACAAAACAAACTAAAACATCGAAATAAACAAACAAACAAACGAAAAGAAAAGAAATCATCTATAATAATAATTATGATTAATATTGATGCCGCGGCCTCTTGGAAATAACATTGTAGCGGCGTGAAGTGAGCGTGAAGAGAGAAAGAGAAAGAATGTGTCAGTACGCGTGAAGTGAGCATGAAGAAAGAGAGCGAGGATGAACAAATGAGCGTGAAGAAAGAGAGCGAGTATGAACAAATGAGCGCGAAGGAAGAGAGAGAAAGAATGAGTAAATACGTGTGAAGGAGCGAAAGAAAAGATAGAACGTAGAGACGCGTGCGTGTAGTTTTCACCAGAAGCAAACGAACCAGCGTGTGAGACGGTTGCAAACCGCGTGTAAAAAAGTAATAAAAGTGAATTCCAAGAATACAGCGTGAAAAGTGTGTTAGAAAAATCGAAGTAAGCAAACGGTCGAGGCAGGCCATGTGGTTTTTGTCAGCGCGTTGCCCTTCCACAAGGGAAAGTCCTTTAGCTTGGGGGTGTCATAAACAAGGGGGCATACTGTCGAAGGCGTTCTCACGGCTGAGGATTTTTGGGACAGCAGGACATTCTGATTCTGACTGTCGTCGTGTACAGTTGTCGTGAATAAAGATTCATAGTATTTTGTAATACGCCCACATTTATTTAAGTTAACGATATCGCGTTATCTATCTTTCTAGTACTTTCTTACAAGTGAATAAAAGAAGCCTAACAACATTATAAAAATAATTTATAATTACTTTGTATTTAAATTATATAATAAGAATTATATTTATTATTATTTTAATTTATAGTTATTATTATTTATTTTAGTTTATTTTATCGCCTGTGTGTGATGAAAGCAGCCTCTCTTTTTTTAGCCCCGCATCCGCTGGCGGTACTCCGCCCGCTTTATCAGCTTGGCCAATTTATTCTGAAACATAATATTATGCTTTATAATTTTTTAATTATTCACCATTTATTTATTATTTTATTATTTCTTCATTTATTCTATATTTACTTACATAAGAATCATAATTTAGCCTAGCCGTGGAGGTGGGCGGGGGCCCACGTTCAAATGGCCTCGGGATGCGGGAGGGCGGAAAGTTGGGCGGCAACAATTTTACCGCAATGGGCGACGGTATCTGCGAGGCCCGTGGCGTTGGGGCGGATGGCCCCTGTTCTAAGGACATTTTTTCAAATTTGATGGTGTTTGGTTCCATAATTCTGGAAAAGAAAAAAGAATTACTTCATGCGCCGTCTCGAAAATGTCGGATTCAAATTGACGCGTATTATAGTGTTGTTTGGAATTTGGAAGTGTGCAAGAACGGTTTTTTCGGGATCGTATCGGATTCTCGAACAAAGATTGTAAGTCATTGCAGGTGTGCAATAATTCGAAAGAATCGGTTACCCAATCGTTGGGACGGGTCGGAAATCCATAGGATCGAGATCAATCACTGAAGAGCAAAATTCTTCACTGATTCGTCTCGACCCCATGGATTTCCGACACGTCCGAACGATTCAGTGCACGACTCTTGCGAATTATTGCACACCGGCAGTCACTCACAATCTTTGTTCGAGAATATGATACGATGTCGAACAAAACATTCTCGCACACTTCTAAATTGTATATATCACTATAACACTTCACGACGCGTCCAACGAATCAAGTCTATTCGTCTAATGTAACAAAAATGTTTATATCTCAGAAACGGTTGACCTTTCGACCTATGTTTACTATAGCTTTTTCACTCAGCACTGTGTATCCTATATACCATATAAATATTGAATGGTTTTTTTTTAACACCCTGTATATATATATATAACATGTATCCAACGGCAGAAGGTGAAGTTTTCAAGCTACTACACGCTGTAAGGAAAATAAATTGTAGGGACAACCTGAGAATAAATGAAGGGATCGTTTGCGGTGCAATTACAAAATTGTCTCTACCTGAAATACTTGCACTTGTGAAGACCATTCAACGTTTATGAACTCAATGGATACATATATAGAAACAACTTATCGTGATCATGAATAAATTACTTCTGTGAATTTGATTGCAAAGTGGGAGAACATCGACTCGATAATTTCATAGGGTGGATAATAAAAATCTCCTTGTGGATTTTAACAAAAGAACACACCCCCCCCCCGCCCTAAAGAACAAATTCGGTCATTCAAAATAGGCAGAATTTTTCATCGAAATAGATAGTTTTTTGCAAATATCTCGGAAAATAAAGAGACCGCCGTACTGTGCGGACTAATGGCCTGTTTTTGGGCACTTCTCGTAATTTGGTTATTAATGTATAAATATGTATCAGAAATTGTTTGCAGAAAATTAAATTTACTGTGGCGGCCGTGCAAATAGCACGCCGACGAACCGCCAATATACATTGTAAACGCGGCGGCGACCGTCCTCGGAAAGCCGCAAAGAAACACGTGAAGATCGGCTCCGGGGACGGTCGCCATCTGTTAAACAATTGACTGACGCGAGGGAGAGGTGGTCAGTCAAAGGTATGCGATCGACACTCGGTCGCGAACGTCGATACAGGGCAGTCGACGGTCCACCGACCAATAAAGACGTATACCACCGAACACGGCCTCGATCATTACACCGGACACCCACATTTACCAATATAATTAATAAATTTAACAAAGATTTTATTTTTAAAAACATTCAATTTAAAACGAAATTAATAATAAATGAAGTATATGCAAAATTAGTAATAAGAGACTTGAGCAAATTATAATAGTAGTAAACAAAATAAGCAAACTTAACAAATCACTATTCGCTATAAACAATTTCGATCTATCTTTACATTCTTATTACTTTTCCAGTAGGTGTAAAACATATATTAAAAACAAATTAAGAATACGTAAAATGACATGATGCGAGTTACATGATGCGTAGTAGACATGATGCGCCTCCCCTCAGGTCAATCAACGAATGGGGATGAGTCTTTCGGGATTTTCGGGTCCATCCCTTGGAAGAGTTGGACACCAACGAGATGGCCAGCAAACGGACCCCGGACAGCAAACGCAGCAGTCATTCCGTTGTTATCAGACTTTCGCGATCGTACGCAACCACAGCACTTTCAATCGGATCCCGTTACCCAATATTAAATTGGCGGGTAACTTTTCGGCGATACGGGTACGCGACGCGTTCACAACGGTGAATCCGAGCCTTACAACCTCGGGTGGATATACAGTGGAAATCCGCGCGGCACACTCGATAGTCGCATCGCAAAACACTGGATCAGGTTATTCGGCTATCGAAACTTGCCAGTTAGTCGTTCCTAAACCATTCGAGAGTAAAATATTATTGTTTTCATTTATTGAAACAGCCCCTTGCGGGCCACACGGGGATACCGCTCCATCTCCGTCAAGGTGGTGGGCCTCCTCGCAACGGTTCCATCGTTCCATTTGGCGGCGGCAGAGCGTGGGAAGTTATACCACATCGCCTGCTCGTTCCGCCGCCCGGTGGAGGTGGAGCTTATGCGCGGGGAGGATGAGGAGCTTGTGGCTCTGATACGCCAAGCCCGGGCGGATACGTTTGCTGAATGGGGGAAACTGCTCGCTACGGAAAACACTTCAACAAGCAAGCGCTTTAAGAGAAGCTTTCCTAGGCGTATCAAGCAGAGATTGGTGCGTGTCACAAGCACATTCGAAGCGAGATCACCGTCACAACGCTAAACTGGTGCGGATACCTACACAGACTGAGCCTAATCAAGATGCATGGGGTACTAAGTACCAAAAAGTGGGATCCGATAATCTCTGGGGATTGAAATGTACAGAAGTGAATGTGTGGCCTACCCATGTTGTCGGCGCTAGTATGTATGAGATACATCCTGACATAGAAGCAAATAACCCCAGCGTTAGGTGTTATGGAGCGACTGATACATATTGGATGATCTCGACAACTGTTGCTGGGGCTAAGGAGCAGTTTATAATTAGGCCGAAACAGCCGTTTATATTTTTCTGCAAAGGACTTGTTAGAGTTGTTTTAGCTCATGTAATTGTTAGCAAAAACAAACTTCCTTCAGGACAGTGCATTTATGCGTTGTCACGTCCGGTGGTTCGACCGTAAATGAATAAACGCTTAGATAAAGAATTAGTATTAATTATTATAGAAAAACCCGATGATGTCGCGCGAGAGGAAATAAAATAAGATTAAAGTATATGTTAGCAATTCTACGCAGTTAGGTAGCGCGGAAAAAGACTCCAACTTATCTTCCTGCAAGACACGCAGACGAAGATCAGTTTACACCTTGGAAACAAACAAGAAGAATATTATGCCGAATTACAAGAAAAGACGTCGACTTCATAAGTAAAAGAACCCTGGCAACACACAGCTGACTAATCAGGAGACATTGAGAAGATCAACTCCTCAAAATGAGTTCAGTCAGTTAGTAAAAGATCCATACGTTAGACGCGTCGTGCAATTATTAACAGTTCTTTTTAAAATCTACGAGTTTCGACGTATAAGTCCCGCGAAGTGCTCGTGAAAGTTCAGCAACTTCGACCTGCGAGCCACTGCGGAAAACCAGCGACTACAACCTGCGAGCGCCCTCCCGAAATCAGCGACTG
The DNA here is from genome assembly GCF_050948215.1 of Halictus rubicundus. Taxonomy (NCBI): domain Eukaryota; kingdom Metazoa; phylum Arthropoda; class Insecta; order Hymenoptera; family Halictidae; genus Halictus; species Halictus rubicundus. The sequence continues at coordinate 206,715 of NW_027488701.1, forward strand.
CAAACTTGCGAGCGATCTCCAAGAATCAGCGACTCGATAAATTAATATTATTATAAAGCGAAACACTTGTAAGCCCTCTAGCTTATGCGCTATACAAAATCCCTGCTTGTAAAGTAAAGTCAAACTTCGAATATCTGATTCAGCACCTAATTCTGAATAAATCGATAATTTTGTTGTTTTTTAAAAATACGGATACAACTTATTTAATCAATCCTCAATTTCCCGAATCGTAGCCGATGAATGCAGGTAGGTTCAAAACTGCGACTTATCCCCAAAAAATTATAATCCGCCCCACCTGGGACATAACAAAAATTGGTGACAGCGGTGGGATAAAGCGCAGTGACAAAGACCTTTGATCAACAAAATATTAGAAAGTTTTGGAAAGAACCTTCAATATATGAGTATGTATATCGGAAAATTAGTCCAGAGAAGCTGCTATCAATCCTCAGCACATCAACTTGTATGGGTAAACCAGTGATAAATTACATCAGAAACCCTGATATCCCAGAGACCAACTATATAAAATCGATGAAGGTAATAGCGGGACAAAGGATCAATTCAGAAAGACAACAATGCCTGTCCCAAGGCCGAATTATCGCCCAGAGGAAGAGGTGTTAGAAGAATTCTACGGGCCTATAGATGGGATAGTACCGACCCACTATCCAGAAACATACCGGAACCTCCTGAATCTGTACTGTGTCGTCGCACCACGACAAGAGACGTCCTATATACCTCACTGAAATAGGATATGTCGTGCGTGTTATGGCCGCCTGATCAGAAGGGAACAATGGTATTGTGAAGAAGGAGGCTGGCACATCTTGTGTCAGCTAGATCCAGCCCAAACCTACTCCAAATATGGACTGCCCGCCGGGAATTTTCCGGACCGAGACGTACGGAGGAGACGTATGGACTACCGCCCCGAAGAGGAGGTATTGGAGGAATTTTATGGGCCGATAGATGGGGTAATACCACACCATTACCCTGAAACGTACCGGAATCTTCTAAATTTATACTGCGTGTGTACATCACAGCAAGAAGCATCGTACGTGTACCACCAAAATAGGATATGCCGGACATGTTATGGCCGCCTAACCCCAAGAGAGCACTGGTACTACGAGCAAGGGGCTGGCACATCGTGTGTCAGCTGAACCCGGCCCACACCTACTCCAAATGCCAAGACTGCGGTCGGCAACTAGGAAGGGTCCGTCAGGCATGGGAGTGCACGGAATGCATCGAAGAGAACTTCGAAATGAACGTGGACGAGTGATGACCTGATCCACACTGGCTACGCCCAAGAAGTAGTCACCCGATGGTGACAAGCGCACCCACACCATGTACACATTTTTTTTCTTCTCATCCCATTACATTTGGATCCTTCAGTGCAGGAATATTAGCAGTCCTTATAATCCTCAAATTTATAAAGGTGTCACGTCCGGTGGTTCGACCGCCAACGAATAAACCCTCAGATGAAGAATTATTATGAATTATTATGGACATCCGATGATGTCGCGCGAGGAGAAGTAAAAATAGGATTAAGATATATGTTAAAAATTCTACGCAGTAAGGTAGCACGAGAAACGTATCCAACTTATCTTCCTGCAAGACACGCAGATGAAGATCAGTTTTCACCCTGAGAAGAAACAGGAAAGGTGTCCAATTATGCCAAATTATAAGAAAAGACGCCGACTTCATGGTAAAAAGATCCTGTCGGCATACAGCTGACTAGTCAGGAGACATCAAGAAGATAAAAAGATGCAAGGTAGAGACTCCTGTGCCAGCATCTTTGAAAAACAAAGGACTGTCCATCTCATAAAAAGGGGGACCAACTCCTCAAATTCAGTTATAAACAGTCAGTCGGTCAGACAATCGTGAACAATCAGTTATTCAGTCATAGTCAATAGTCCAGTAACCTCTTTTGAAGTTAAAATAGTTCATTCAGTTGTTTCGCGACAAACCGTTTCAAAGACCAGTGTCAGCAGTCGGAGTATATTGTAACCGAATTCGAACCCGTGATCACGGTAATATTAATATTATTATTATTATTATCAAACTATTTATAAGCACTCCAGTATATGCGCTATATAAACCATATTTGTAAAATCAAATTTGTAATCTCTGATTCAGAACCACACTTTGAATAAATCAATAATATTGTTGTTTTCAAAATAAGGGTACAAAGTTATTTAAACGATCCTCAATTTCCCGAACCATAGCCGGTGTATGCAGGTAGGTTTGAAACTGCGTCCTATCCTCTTAAAATCGTAATTCATCCCACTCGGGACGTAACACTATCAAAGCTTGCAAAGGAGTATCTTTGTGTTATGGCAACATCTGTTCCTTCCGAAAGAGTATTCTCAAAGACTGGCGAAATAATTAGTAAAAAAAAAAAAAGAAATAGATTAAAAGACAATATAGTGAATAAAATATTGCTTCTTAATATGTACAAAATAAATCCTTCATTATGTCTATTTCGTATATTTTCGTTTTATCTACGTTTTTTTCTTGCCGAAATGTTCCAGTATTTCCACTCGCGGCATTTCTATACTCATGTCAGGTCGGAACTCACAGTCAAATTTAAAGCATCGAGATATTTGAAGGAATCATTTGGCAATCGATACATATAGTACAGAAACAACTTATAGTGATCATGAAAAAATTACTTCTGTGAATTTGATTGCAAAGTGGAAGAACATTGACCCCTTCGACTCGATACTTTCACAGGGTGTATTAAAGAAAGTTTGTTGTGCATTGTAGGTATTAACGAAAGAACCCTCCCCCGTCCTAAAGAACAAAGTCGGTCATTCAAAATAGGCAGAATTTTTCATCAAAATAGGCAGTTTTTTGCAAATATCTCGGAAAATCAAGATACCGCAGTACTGTGCGGACTAATGGCCTGTTTTTGGGCACTTCTCGTAATTTGGTTATTAATGTGTGTATATATATATAAGGCGCTAAAACTCAAGGAACGTAAAGAATATATTTCGCAGAAGTTATAAGGGAATAGCAATCCCTAAGACCCGTATCCTATAAATTCCAAATTCAAGAAAACAAAATCTATTCAAATTAAAACATTGATAAAGAAATAATGAGGAAATACCTGCAAAATTACTTCTTAACCGTTGAAAACGAAACATGAGGCCCTGGGGTGACCGAGGAACCAGTGCGTGAGGTAAAGAGCGAACCAGCACTGCATCCGTTGGCGAACCTCACCCATTTGAAAACACTGGAAATAAATAATAACATGTATCACTCAATGAATACATATATAGAAACAACTTATAGTGATCAGGAATAAATAACTTCTGTGAATTTGATTGCAAAGTGAAAAAACATTGACCACTTCGACTCAATAATTTCATACCTCCCTTCATATATTAATGTATATATATATATAAGGCGCTAAAACTCATGGAACGTAAAGAATATATTTCGCAGAAGTTATAAGGGAATAGCAATCCCTAAGACCCGTATCCTATAAATTCCAAATTCAAGAAAACAAAATCTATTCAAATTAAAACATTGATAAAGAAATAATGAGGAAATACCTGCAAAATTACTTCTTAACCGTTGAAAACGAAACATGAGGCCCTGGGGTGACCGAGGAACCAGTGCGTGAGGTAAAGAGCGAACCAGCATTGCATCCGTTGGCCAACCTCACCCATTTGAAAACACTGGAAATAAATAATAACATGTATCCAACGGCAGAAGGTGAAGTTTCCAAGCTACTACACGCGGTAAGGAAAATAAATTGTAGGGACAACTTGAGAATAAATGAAGGGATCGTTTGCGGTGCAATTAGAAATTGTCTCTACCTGAAATACTTGCACTTGTGAAGACTTCATTCAACGTTGATGAACTCAATGGATACATATACAATAGTATATCATGAAGAAATTTCTTCTGTGAATTTGATTGCAAAGTTCAAGAACATTGACCCCATCGACTCAATAATTTCATAGGGTGGATAATAAAAATTCCCTTGTAGATTGTTATGACACACAGCCATTTCCGAGGAAAGACCATTAGACCTCGGGATACTTTTACAAGGGTCTCGAGAAGGCCTAAGCATTTTTTATATACACGTTACCAGTTAAGGCCTAATCGTCACGGGTTAGGCATCCGCGTAGTGCGTGAGGGTTAGAGACCCTAAGGCAGACCCCTTGGGCCATCAGTTTGGGGACCCCTAATAAACATAGTTGCCAGATGACTGGAACAAAGTGACTCTTCTGCCAAGTCCTTGGAAAATCTAGCTTTTCCAAGGAAGCATTGTTCCCAAACTCGATGGTCCTCGCCCTCATGGGACAAGGGGGTAATAAACCATAGGCACGTGCTGGCCACTTGGGCCCTTTTTTTCGTCACGCTGCTCTGGGGTCTGGCAATCGTCACGTGCTGGTCTAGGCACTTTCTCTACGCGTTTGACTTGGGGTGGGGACTTCCTCCACCACCAACAGGGGTTGCATACAAATGACTCCTCCCTCAAGTCAATCAGCAAGTGAGATTTCTTTCCCCCAAAAATGGGACCATCTCCCACTCTTCTCCAAAGTCACCACCGAGGTGAAGAGCGAGCTGACCCCAGAGCAGAAATTAGATACAAACTTGTTCTCAAAGGAAACCGAATAATCACCAGTCCGAATGTAAACTGTATATAGTCATTGTTCTAATAAACCAAAGTTGTTATTGCAAAGGAAGGTGTCGGGTCATTAATTCGACAAAATAACACGCAGAACCTCTCCTACAATTGCGAGAAACTGCACGACATAACATAGATTTTAATGAAAGAACTCTCCTCCATCCTAAAGAACAAATTCGGTCATTGAAAATAGGCAGAATTCGCAATGGAGACTCTGACAGTTTTTTGCAAATATCTCAGAAAATAAAGAGACCTCCGTACAGTGCGGACAAATGGTCTGTCTTCGGGCACTTCTCGTAATTTGGTTATTAATGTATATATTAATGTACAATAACCAGCAAAACTGAGTCTACACTATTTGAAGCAACATAACTTTTTAAAAATTAGATCAAATGACTTGAATTTTATTGAGAAGTTAGAAGGATTAGTTTATTAGACGAGGTGTAGGAAGGAATGGGAAGAGGTGGAAAGGTTGCAGGAGAGGTTTCTGAGGTGGGTCCTAGGAGTAGAGAGGTACGCACCGGGGTATATGGTGCGGTAACAGCTGCAGAGGGAGTTGTTGAGAGGGAGGGCGGGGTTGAGGGCATGGGGGTACCAGAAGAAGTTGAGGGTGGAAAAAGGGGGGGAGCTAGCTAGGTTGTGCTGGGAGCAGGGAAGAGGAAGGGGCAGAAGGGGAGGGGAGGTAGTAGGGTGGGTGAAGGAGTGACGGCGTTTTTGGGAAGAGAGGGGCTGGACAGCGGAGGAGGCGGAGGAGATGATGGAGGAGAGGATAGAGGCAGTGAGTGAGGAGATAGTGAAAGGGGAAAAGAAGAAGCAACAGGGGAGAGATGGGAAAAGATAGGAAGCGCAAGGTACAACATGTGGTACGGGAGGGTGAAGGGAGAGCGGATACCGGGGTATCTGAAGAAAGGCTGGGGAGAGAGCAGGTGGCAAAGGGTGGCCAGGTACAGGTTGGGAAACGAGATGAGAGGTGGAAAGTATTGGTTGGAGGAGGAGAAGAAAGTATGTAAGGTCTGTGGGTGAGAGGAGGAAACGTGGGAACATGTGTGGGAAATGTGTAAGGGAGGGTTGAGGGGAGTGGTTGGCAGGGGATGGTGGGGAAGTATTAGGGGATGAAGGAGGAGAGGAATGGATGAGGAAGGTGGATGAATGGAGGAAGAGCAGGAATGGAGAGATATGGGAGATGAAGTAAATGGAGAGAATGCATAGGAATGGAGTGAAAGAGAGAGCAGCCGAAAGAGGAGGTCCAGGAGGCATGGGAAGGATGGGTGAGGTGCAGGGAGGGGAGAGAGCAGAGAAGCATGTATGTGTGGGACAGGGAAAAATAATAACGCGGCGGATATTAGTGAAAGATCGTTCTCTCTCTCTATGGCGTGTTTTTAGGACACGTTTAATTAAGTTAGGGTAAGTTAGGATAAGTTTAAGGTTAAGATTGGGGTAAGAGGGAGATGTAATTAAAATTGTAACCCCGAGGGGAATCAATAATTGATATATATATTAGACGAGGTGTACAAAATTTTTGAAAAAAATTTTAATTGGTCGGAATCGCAAAAGAAATAGTAAAAGTTGGTTTTTTCAGCTTTTTTATCAGAGCCTGTATTGAAAATTTAAGGAATGTATTTGATTTGCTCGAATAAATTATATCTACGCTTAAAATTTCACAGATATTGGTTAATTCGATTACGAGTTATAAACGATTAAAAGTGTGGTTTTAAGTCGAAAATCATGAAAAACGGCAATTTTTCCACTTTTAAGCGTTTATAACTCGTAAACGAATTAACCAATATCGGTGAAATTTTCAGCATGGATGTAATTTACTCAAGCGAATCAAACACATTTTTTAAATTTTCAATACAGGCTCAGATAAAAAAGCTAAAAAAACCAACTGTTACTATTTCTTTTGCGATTCCGACCAATTCAAACTTTTTTCAAAAATTTTTTACACCTCGTCTAACAAACTAAACCTTCCAACTTCTCAATAAAATTCAAGTCATTTGATCAGATTTTTAAAAAGTTATGTTGGCTCAAATAGTGTAGACTCAGTTTTGCTGGTTAGTGTATGTATATAAAGCGAGAAAACTCAAGGAACGTAAAGAATATATTTCGCAGAAGTTACAAGGGAATAGCAATCCCTAAGACCCATATCCTATAAATTCCAAATTCAAGGTAACAAGATCTATTCAAATTAAAACATTAATAAAGAAATAATGAGAAAATACCTGTGAAATTTCTTCTTAACTGTTGAAAACAAAACACGAGGCCCTGGGGTGACCGAGGAACCAGTCAGTGAGGTGAACAGCGAACCCACATTGTATCCAATGGCCGGCCTCACACTTGAAAACACTGAAAATAAATAATAACATGTATTCAACGGCAGAAGGTAAAGTTTTTAAGCTACTACACGCGGTAAGGAAAATAAATTATAGGGACAACCTGAGAATAAATGAAGGGATCGTTTGCGGTGCGATTAGAAATTGTCTCTACCTGAAATACATCCACTTGTGCACTTCATTCAACGTTTATAAACTCAATGAATAGATATATAGAAACAACTTATAGTGATCATGTATAAATAACTTCTGTGAATATGATTGCAAAGTGAAAAAACATTGACCACTTCGACTCGATAATTTCATACCTCCCTTCATATATTAATGTATATATATATAAGGCGCTAAAACTCATGGAACCTAAAGAATATATTTCGCAGAAGTTATAAGGGAATAGCAATCCCTAAGACCCGTATCCTATAAATTCCAAATTCAAGAAAACAAAATCTATTCAAATTAAAACATTGATAAAGAAATAATGAGGAAATACCTGCAAAATTACTTCTTAACCGTTGAAAAGGAAACATGAGACCCTGGGGTGACCGAGGAACCAGTGCGTGAGGTAAAGACCGAACCAGCATTGCATCCGTTGGCCAACCTCACCCATTTGAAAACACTGGAAATAAATAATAACATGTATCACTCAATGAATACATATATAGAAACAACTTATAGTGATCATGAATAAATAACTTCTGTGAATTTGATTGCAAAATGGGAGAACATCGACTCGATAATTTCATAGGGTGGATAATAAAAATCTCCTTGTACATTTTAACCAAAGAACCCTCCCGCGCCCTAAAGAACAAATTCGGTCATTCAAAATAGGCAGAAGTTTACATCAAAATAGACAGTTTTTGCAAATATCTCGGAAAATAAAGAGACCGCCGTACTGTGCGGACAAATGGCCTGTTTTCGGGAAAACTTATCAAAATGTATACTCCAAACCTAATCGCCATAATACGTACTTACAACACACGGCACTGACACGAATGGCTGCTCTGAAGTGAATACTGGCCGACGCTTGCGAGCGAATGTTCGATGGCATTCCTTCGACCGCCTTCGGAACCGATCTTCGCTTCTTTCTCTGCAGCTTCCCGTGGACCGTCGCCGCGCCGCCGCGTATACAATGTATGTTGGCGGTTCGTCGGCGTGCTTGCCGCTGCGCGATGCCCAGGCTGCCACATGTCCATTTTCATCTGTCTTTTTCGGCGGTTTATTTGACTTCGAATAATTTCCGGAGGCGCGTTCGAATGCTGTAACGAGGACAGAGCAGTCAAAGACTGGCGCGCGCGTTGCAATGTATGTGGTTGTATCGCCCAATGACAAAGCAAGGATCAAATAAAACTCTAGTCTATATATAGACACTTATGAATCGTAGTTCTTTTTAGACCTTTGAAATTTTGAATCATTTCATTTTTGGTTTAATTTAGCTTCACACATGAATTTATTGACTCTGTTGTAAACATTTATTTCATAATAAAAAAAGAGAGACCGAGGTGTGTGCATGAATAATAGTGGTAAAGTATTTTTAAGTTATAACATTCGCAAAACATCGTATCCGGACCTAATCTAATCATACATTATCATTATTAGGATCATACTCTTATGCAAATGCACGTAGACTTTTTGACAGTGATACTGAAATAAATGTAATGTAACAATTACAATTTTTATTCTGTTATAACGTCTGACACCTGATCGTTCCATACTCCGGGTAAAAAAAACATGTCCACTTAGGACCCTCCTCCCTATAAATATCCAACATTTAATAAAATTGAAAGATTCCCTTTTCAGTTCCTTTCTTATTCGTTATCCAACACGCCGGTGTTTCCATCTCGTATTCATCAGTCAGCTACACATCTGTAGGTAATACCATACCACAGACGAGGTATAGGAGTAGACCAATCACCCAATGTATTATTCTGTCTCACGCTCGGGGGGCTCTAGAGCCCCCGTACTATTCCGTGTCACATCCTACCGTATCATCCAGAACTAATATTGTGGAACCGATATTCTACAATGGCGCTGTTGCTGATATAATTTTAAATCTCATGTCGAGGATTCATATGATGAATGAAACAAAAGAATGTTGTTTCCTCTTAATTCCATTACGGCTGACACGCGAGTGCATCGAAGGAGACGTAATGTAATAATAATAATAACGTAACGTCTCCGGCTGAGAATATTTTGGTCCCGGATCGAATCCCGCATGGAACGATTTTTTTTTCGTTAAACACTTTTTTCTTGTTCTTTCTACTACATCAGTCGTCTTCCCTGTGCAATTACAACTACAACAGTGTAATAACATAATTATAAAAAATTAAATTAGTTCAATATTAGCCAAAAGTAAGAATGTAGTTTAAATTTAATTAAATAAAATACGACGTTGATATCATTAATTTCATTTGACTATTTAATAGCTACTTATTCAATGTACTTCTGATATTGCTTTTCATTCGCAGCATATATATTCTAATAAATTTAATTATTTGGGATTGATAAAAGATTGAACAACAATATTTATAATAACTAGTTTTGAACATTTTTTAAGGGTAATTAAATTTAAAAAACAAAAAGAATGATTTAAAAATACAAAATATATTTCAGTATATACCATTAAACCCGATTCTTTTTAATTTTTTCAGTTTAAATTTTACTTTGGTATTGTTCCGTCACAAGACAAAACAAATATTTCAATATAACCAAACATCTGGGTGGCAGACTTCGGCCTACCTCCAGTTTATCATGTTTGTAATGCACTAGCATTTATGGTAGCGGCCCGGGACAAAATTTACAACACTTTACCGGGCGCAGGTTTATAACGCCTTTCCGGACCCATCGAGTGAGGGTACCGCGCGTCCACCTCGGCACAAGGTTACCCTCCCTTTGGCAATGGTAGGCGCCAACGAAGATCAATGACAATGATTGACCAATCACGAACAAATTAGAAGACAGAGATTCTTAGACCCCACCCACACCGAGATTAGCTGCAAGGAGTGAAGAGACGACAAGACCAGTCAACCAACTAGCCTCAAATAAACAAGTATTCCTCCGAGCAACCGTAGAGTCGTAGTCCACCAGAGCAGCAGCGGTCGTAGTATCCGCGTATTTCTTTTTATTTCTTCGGTTCTGTTAACGTCAGAGTCGATAGTGCAAACCGACACGGACAAGAGTGTCCCTTGCACTGCATTCCAGACAGAGTTGGGCACTATTTAGATAACAAATTATTTAAATAAGGATTCGAATCAAAGATATTTTATCTTTATTCGTTATTCGAAAGTTCGAATAAAAAAAGTATCTCTGTCGAATAAATAATTTTATTAGACGAGAATTTATCGGACGAATAGAGAGAATTTTTTTTATTCGAAGCGGATTTATTCGAACTTGGAATAAATTTTCATCTTTTATCTGTATCTTTTATTCAAAGGCTTCGGATAAATCTTCGAATAACTTTTGCCAGCTCGAATAAGCGGCGACGAGGTCCGACGAACGCCGATCTTCAAAGACCCAGCGACTGACAAACGGTATACAATGTAAGCAGATGGAGAATCGCGCACGAATGAAAGTTCAAACTTTTAGATTTTTCAATATACCTCCATAAAATTGCGGCGAGTGAATTGAGGGGCTTTTCCTGATGAAAATGAGTCCAAACTCGAGTGTAATCGAACAATTTTATTGATACGTAATGTTACGATAAAAATTAAAATCTTGTTGAAGATAATCCAAATGATGTCGTGTTTGGACTCATTTTCATCTGGATAAGCTCTACAACTTATTCGTATTAAAAATACTATTCGCATTAACACTATTCCTACCGAAACTTCGCGTATACCTATTTCTACCGCGACCGGTCAAATGACCGGTCTGTAGCACAACTTATATTTTTTAATATAGAATGAAGATAATAGCCAATTTGACAGTATAAAAATATAGTTTCTTTTATTTAGGAGTATATAATGTATATTTTATTCGTTTTCACCGCATAATATTTCGTTTACTATACCCTGTTGGGCCTGATGTTCCCCTAAACATATTATGAATAGGTGCTCTTCCAGGATTAGACCCTTCTTTTACTTCTTGCCAAACAGTTCCGTCTATAGCAGTTTCGATTACCTCTTCCTCATTCTCGCTATCGGAAGTAACTAAAAATCTCCTTCTCTTTCGTCCTCTACGTACGTTCGAAACATTCCCTTCGTCCTCATCGGTGTTCGAGTCGTTCTCAAATAGATCATAATTTTCCGTATTGTCATTTGCAATATCAAAAATTTCGAACGTCTTTACATTTTGGGAATGAATATTCAAGGGATAAAATAAAAACTAAAATATAAAAATGTAAATCAAGATGGATAAAAAAATGAACAAAAGATAAAATGTGAAACTTGCTACGAAGTATTGTTGGTTTGTTCACTTTTTTGAAAATGACACTTATAACGCGTAATACAATAGAAAATAAAAGTAGAATAATAATAGAATAAAAATACAAAATAGTAAAAGACTGCCGAATATGCTCCTTGTAACTTTCACGTTTTGATGCTCTCTGTCCAGCTCACGAGACTTTACTGATTTGAATTCGTGAGAAGACGTCTAGGCATCTCCTTCGGCTATGATTTTATTTATTTTACAGTCATAGTAGATAAGACGGTGTAAGAAAATCCGAGGTTCTGGACCGCTTCGGATACCAATCAAGCAAATAAAGACCGCGAGGCCGATAGGCGAGCGAGGACTGTAAGCACTTTTCGGCTAAAATCATGCCACAACTGCATTACCTTCCGTTTGTAACGACTTTATAGTTTCGGAATTGAGTCTTTGAAAGAATACTATTACAAAAAGATATAAATCGATCTACCGGTCAAATGACCGGTCGTGGTAGGTAAGACAGACTACAAATTTTTCTCAGAAAATAAACAATAAAAAAAGAAGTAAATATTGAAAAATGTATTATACGCATATTGTAGGAAAAGTCGTGAAGTTTAAAGGCGATTCAACTACGTTGTATATAGGAAATTCTAATCGAAATTTTAAAAACGGTCATTTGACCGGTCGCGGTAGGAGTTTGGACTCATTTTCTTCAGGAAAAGCCCCTAACAATTCACTCGTCACAATTTTATGAAGGTATATTGAAAAATCTAAAATTTGAACTTTCATTCGATGCGGGTTTCGATGGCGGACGAAAAGATTCTCAGCCGGAGACGTTTTACGGCCTTTTTTTTTTTTTTTATCGTGAGGAAATGTTTTATACATACCCCGACTCCCTGGGGGAAGCCGGGGTTATGTGGGATTCTCTCCGGGGGGCGAAGCCCCCGGAGACTACCCACTAAAACCTCACGCCCACCTAAGCTACACGGGAGGTGCCTGGATCACGCGAGTACTCAACAGGACACCTCCCAGCTATCATCATACCCCGGGGGAGGGGTTAACCTCCCCCACTGCCTACGCTATAAGACCCCGGGCGGAGGGACCCGCCCGGTGTCCCCATCCCTGGAGCCTTCGGATTGGGCTTCCCGAGCCCCAGCTCGGTCCACCCACAGCTCCCGGAGTCTTCGTGCCCCGCTCGGGGCCGGTATCCCGAAGGAACCAGCCCCGGCCGAGGCAAGAAGACGCCGCCACCGGAAGGAAGGGCCGTCGGAGGCGTGATCCGGCACGCCCCGACCCTTCCTCACCCAATACCCCCCACGGATCCCCCTCCCCAATCGGGGAGGGACGGACCGACACCCCCCTACACCGGGGAACTAACCCGGGGGGACGTTTTACGGCCTGCACCAACCGAAACTGTTGAGAGTCAGAGTTATATATTGAAATGTAACGCAAATAAAATATTTTATACTGCAGTTTTAAGTTTCTACACTGTTTTCCTCAATATAAAAATGTTCAATATTACATAATACACCTACAAAACGATCAGGAGGCATCGAAACAATTGATTTTTTTTTTAACGACGATGCAATTTATAAAAAAATAAGAAAAATTGTTTCAGTATTATCTAACTACTGAATTTTTATAAAACTGGTATCTCGGAAACTTCAATTCGAAATGTGCACTTTCTTCAAATGATTGGACAATTCAATTATCCAATTTTCTTAAACATGTTTGTATAATCTGGAAAATCTTTAAAAATTACACATTAATAATCACGATGAGACACAAATAACATAATAACATAAATGTAGGATCGATTTTATCGAGGGTGACGGAAATGAAGAGACGGTTAGGTTATGACAACTAACGATTTAATAAAAAAAATACGAAATACAACAAACGACGTGACAACGTGCTGCATTCGACCGTTACAACGTATATCCTCAAAACAATCGCCACGCCACGCCGCGCCGCGCCTCCGCGATCGCTCATTCCCGCGTGAAACAAAACATCACGCCACCTTTCTCCCGCATTCGTTAAATTGCGAGCGGAACCACCGTGACGCCATCTTTCCCTTGATCTGGGAAATCACATTCGCGCCCGACCGTAGTCGCAGACTCCCGACTAACCTATCCCTCATTCGGCCATTCCTGCTTCATCCTCTTCGTTCCCCGAAGAGGTCCTTCCATACGGCTTCATGAAATCTGCTGACGTAGAAGTGAGACGAGGACCTTCTCCGTCTCCCATGCGAACAACTTCGTACCTGTCATTCCGCTTCGTTTTCGTTACTTTATAGGGCCCCAAGAATTTCGCCTTTCTTTTAAGACCGGGCCCAAACTGTGTCCTTTTAATGGCAACCAAATCGCCCTCTCTGTACATTGTCGCTGCCTTGCTGTTTTTTCTGTGACTCCTTCGATTCTCCTCTTGTATTTTAGTTATATTTTCCTTCGCCATCTCCCGTAACTTGTCCCGCTCTTCATTGTATAGCTCTGTTGCTTCCTGTTGAATCAGCTCAAGAATTTTGAAGTCTTCCTGCTGTTTCATTTTTACTCCAAACATTACTTCGAACGGGGACATCCCTACGCTACGTTGGTAAGTGCTGTTAATACTGCGCTGCACCTTGTCTACATACCGATACCATCTGTCCGGATTATCCAATGACAATTTAGTCAATACCGGTATTATAATTCGGTTCATTCTCTCGACCTGTCCGTTTCCTCGCGGCACTCCTGCGGTGATGAGTATGTGCTCGATATTTTCCCCGGTGCAATACTCACGGAATTCATTCGATGTAAATGCAGTCCCTCTATCTGAAATTATCCGAGTTGGGTTTCCAAAGGTCTTCTGCTGCAGACCCAACTTGTCCAGTACTTCCGTTGTTCTTACCGTCTTGGTGGGATATATCCATACAAACTTGGAGAATGCATCTACGACTACGAAAATGTACTTATACGATTTACCTGTAGTCGTCATTGGTCCCATATGATCTACGTGGTACGTTGACAATGGTACATCTCCTTTAGGTATTGGTTTTAATTCTCCCTCTACCTTTCCTTTCTTCTTTTCTGCTAATATACAGGGTATGCAACACTTCACGTACCTCTCCAGTTTCTCCGTCAATTTCGGTATATAAAATTCTTCGATAATTTTCTCAGCCATCTTCTTTACTCCGAAATGCCCATTCTCGTGCTCCCTCCTGATGACCTCATTGTACATAGAAGCTGGTAGGACCATAACTCTCTTATCTCCAACTTGTTTCATGACGAGATTATTTTCCAGGACGTAGTCTTCATAGGGTTCGCTTTGTAGCACCTGCTTTATCGCTCGGATTCGGTCATCTTCCTCTTGCCTCGCACGCAACGTATTCATTAATCTGTCCTCGATCACGCGAACGGGGTACCTACTTAACGCATCGACGTGACGCAACTGAGATCCCGATCGGTGCTCGACTTCGTAATCGAACTCCTGTAATGTCAACGCCCATCTCGCGACCTTAGGTGCTATATCCTGTTTATACAACGTTTTTTTCAACGCCTCACAATCGGTAACTAACTTAAATTTTACTCCTAACAAATACACCCTAAACTTTTGCACCGCTCTTACAACCGCCAATAATTCGAGTTCGTACGAATGATAATTCTTTTCGGCATCGGAAGTTTTCCTACTCATGTAATGCACTGGATGCAACATTTTTTCTCCTACATCTTTCTGCAGCAGCACCGCGCCATATCCCTCTTTACTCGCGTCTGTATGTAATTCGGTCTCCGCCGTCGGACTGTAAATACGCAACACCGGCCCGCTCGATAACGCACTCTTTAACGTATCGAATGATCTTTGTTGATCCGTCCCAAACCGAAATTTTGCTTCATTCTTTAATAGTTCCGATAGCGGACGGGCCAGTTTAGCATAATCACGAATAAATTTTCTAAAATAACCCGTTAAGCCTAAGAAACTCTGCACTTGTTTTCTATTTCTCGGCGTCGGAAAATGTTGTACCGCTTTCGTCTTCAGAGGCGAGGGATATACGCATCCGCCCTCAAGTTCATGACCTAGGTATTCTACACGCGTCTGCATAAACTTAGATTTCGACCAGTTAATTTCTAACCCGTTTCTCGCCGCAATTTTTAACACTTCTACTAACTTCTCGTACGCGTCTTCTCCGGTTTTCCCTGGAATTATTATATCGTCGACGTATATAATAACGCTTTTATTCCGAATTAACTCCTTATAAATTTCGGTTATAAAACGCGTAAAACTAGCTGGGCTATTCGACAGACCAAACGGAGTCTTCGCGAACTCATACTGCCCACTCGGGGTCACAAACGCCGTGTATTTCCGACTATTTTTCTCTACCGGTACATGTAAAAACCCGCTCTTTAAATCTATCAACGAGAACACTCGCGCTTCGGCTAAGGAATCTATACTGTCTTCTATAAGAGGCATGGGAAATCTATCGCGCAGCATTTGTCTGTTTATTTTTCTATAATCTATACACACTCGGTATTCCCCATTCTTTTTCGGCACAATCACCACTGGACTCGAAAATTCGCTGGTGCTGGGGTATATTATGCCCTTCTCCAGCCACTCACCTATCTGTTTGTCTAACACCGCTTTCTCTCTTGGAGCCAGCCGCCTCGGACGATGACTAATCGGCTCCTCACTGCGCAACACGATCTTTGTCTCTACCGACGTATTCGTATTTCTCGCTGGCTGATAATTCGTAACTAACACGTTTATTCTCTCGCGGTATTTTTGAGACACGTCTAATTCACTCTCTTCCACGTAATTAATTTGCATCAGCTTCCCTACTTCGTTTCTTACGTCGTCCGATACGACATCATTCGTTCTGTCACACTCGCACGTCTCTTTCAATCCCGAAACCGCGATATTCACCGGTCTTATGGTAATCTCACCGCCGCGAATGTACACTTCTACCTGCGCTAAAAAATTTCGCCCCAAAATGACTTCGGACGTCATCGCTTCCGACGGTACTACTAAAATTTCGGTATTATATTCCGTTCCATCTACACTTAAATTCGCGTCGAACCGACCCACCGGTATTGTTTGCAAATTCCCGAAGCCCGTCAACACTCGACGCGTTGCACATAACTTCGCACTTGCAATCTTTTTAAAAACATCGTCTCGAATCAAATTTACGTCACTGCCCGTGTCTATTAACGCGTAGCACATAACGTTATTGATTGTTACGACCGCGAGTTTATCGTCCGCACTTCGCACACAATTCACTGACTTCCGCTGCTCTTCTTCACTCCTTTTCGGGCATGCCTTCGAGATATGTCCAAATTCATTGCAGCCGAAACACTTCGGGCCTTTGTCTTTATTCGGGCATTCCTTCACTGCATGTTCCGTCGATCCGCACGCGTAGCAGTGTGACTTTGTTTTGTCCTTCGACGCTGCCTTACTTGTTACCCTTCTTTCGTCTTTCTTCGACTCTTCTTTCCTCGTCACTCCCTTTTTCCGGTCGGTTCTTTCTCTCAACCGGTCATATACCTCCAGATTTTTCTTTAATGCTCGTAAACTTCTAGCACTATACAGAATTGCTTTATTTGACTCGTTGTTATCCGGTATACCGTCAACTATATGCTGTATAAGAGCATCTTCCTCGATGTCTCCTTGCTCCGCTATCTCTTGCATTTCATAAATGTATTGCCGACTGGTCTCACTGGGTAATTTCTTTCGCCGATACAGCTGGGCGTGCACTTCCGCGTTGTTTTTCCGAACATGGAATTCACGGATTAGACAACGTTTCAATTTTTCCCACGACGTGATTCCCTTTTCAAACGTCACGAATTTTTTTGCTGATCCTTGCAACATTTTTTTGCCATATATAATAATAACTCGCTTGTATCTTCGAAATCCGATATCCACTTTTTAACCTGTCGTTTATCGTCTCCAGTGAAATAGCAAAGACTACCCTCTACGTCTTTGATGGTAAATTTGCTTTCCTTTCGCTTCCGGTTCCTCTTCCTGTTCCTCTGTTCTCCGTCTTCCTCTTCCTCACTGCTTTCCTCGTCAACCTCCGTGGTCTCATCTTCATCTTCGGTTTCTTTTTTCGTATCATCTTGCATGGCTACTAACAATCGCGTACGCAATTCCCATTTCTTCCCCACCAATGACAAACCGCGGGCTTTCAATTCTCTTTTCAATTGGTCTACCTTCATTTCGTATATCGTTTCCTCGTCCAGCTTCTCACTCTGTTTTTCCTTCTTGTCAGCCTCATCTCCGCCTTTCGTATCGTTGTCTGTACTCTTTCCTGGTGTGGGATTCATGGTTCTTCCTCGTATATTGCTCGACCGTTCTTTCACGAGATTTACAACTTAAATAGGCACAACTTATCGGCACGTGGTCAACTTTCCACCGCACCGTACAACCGTAAAACCTGATCGTCTCACTCGCGAACCGAACGACCGCCGTGCGACGTTACGCCACGTTCTCTAACCCCCGTACAAACTTCGCGATCCGTCTCAATCTCTCGATCCCGGACGAGCCCCCAATTGTAGGATCGATTTTATCGAGGGTGACGGAAATGAAGAGACGGTTAGGTTATGACAACTAACGATTTAATAAAAAAAATACGAAATACAACAAACGACGTGACAACGTGCTGCATTCGACCGTTACAACGTATATCCTCAAAACAATCGCCACGCCACGCCGCGCCGCGCCTCCGCGATCGCTCATTCCCGCGTGAAACAAAACATCACGCCACCTTTCTCCCGCATTCGTTAAATTGCGAGCGGAACCACCGTGACGCCATCTTTCCCTTGATCTGGATACCATGTTTCCAAATTATAGAAATACAATTTTCATAAATCTTGAACGTAAATAACATTTCTCCATACGTATAATTATTCGCATTTCTACAATTTTTTAACACTATTAATACGCATTCATTTTGAATATCTTTTGTAACTGAACTTGAAAAAGAAATTAAATTGAAATTTACTATATATTTCCATGTATATTTCATTTAAACAACATAAATTTTAGCTTTAAAGAATCATGTAAAATATCAATTAATATTAATTGTGAAATTCGAAAGAGTTAAGAATTAATTAATCAATAATTATGTAGTTGATCGTTTTTTGCGAGATGTCAATCTATTTCACTATTCACTCAGAACGTAGTTGTATTATTTTTTTGCACGTTTCTAATGAGAAAATAAACGACGAACGCAACGTACTGTTATGCGAGACTACCGGACTTATCTATTCTCTATAGATAAGTCAGACAAATAGATGAGTCAGAACTCAC
The DNA here is from genome assembly GCF_050948215.1 of Halictus rubicundus. Classification (NCBI taxonomy): domain Eukaryota; kingdom Metazoa; phylum Arthropoda; class Insecta; order Hymenoptera; family Halictidae; genus Halictus; species Halictus rubicundus. Next base: position 225,309 of record NW_027488701.1, read on the forward strand.
GGGCTTTCTCATCTACTAGACTAAGGCAAAATTACTCACCGGTACAGAGATTTCATGTTGAAGTCCAACCCTGCGAAAACTCCGACCTCCACGTCATTCCCTATCTCTAAGGGCTAGTGTCATCCATCCCCACCAAACTTCCATAGTTGTACTCTTATATAAGGCCCTGCGAAAGGGCGCGGAGAGAGAGAGAGACAGACAGAGAAGAAGTTACAAGTAGCCCGTCAGTCGACTCGTTTGTTACAAAGTTATTCGTCGTGTACAAAATCGCTTGTATTCTTGCTTGGCGACCTATTCCCAAATAAATCTAAGTTGTGCTGGAAGAGTTTGGAGTTTATTCGAGGATACTCTTTGTTTGGAACTATAGCGAAAGGAAAGAGGTATAGGTTGCGATAGAGACAGGTAGAGAATAATAGTGGACTGTATGAAATAATAAATAATGTATTAAGAATAAAGCGGAAAGAATACAAGATAGCGGTGAAGTGCAGAGGTACACGAAAGCGGAGAATAGATAGTAGTCGGAGATGTAACGCGCAAATCGTGAAGCGCACGATTTGGGAGAGTGAAGTGTCGTGGAGCGCACGAATAAACGAAAGTAAAGCGAGACTGTGATCGAGCGATCGAGCGTGTCTAAAGACCTCGTTTCGCGGTTATCGCGGGTTATTTATACTATGCGTGGCCACCGGCGTCGGAAGGAATAAGGAGTGGGGTTTTTGAAAATGACAAAGGATTTGGCAGTGTCGAACGTTAGCTAGCGCACGAGGGCAATGCCCTAACGGCCGCTACTGCACAGGAAACAAGGACGGTGGGTGACGGATTTGATATTTTGGATTATGGGAACGGTGGCTCACGCGACAAGTAAACGTTTAGAAGTAAACACAAAGTTTACGTCTGAGTGCGTTCACCCGGTCTCGGCGCCGTGCTCGATCAGCTGGCTATTGTCAACGCCGAGACACGGTCGCACCGAGGCCGCTCGCCTGCGGATTAGGTCGCAAAAACTATGGCACAAGAAATGATGTTTGCGTTACCGAGATTCTCGGTAACGCCTGCAGTGATTTCGAACACTCTTCATCTACCCCTTCCTGCGGCATAACAGAGGACTAATTTTTGGTGGCAGCGGTGGGATAGGCCGCAATTCAGCAAGAAGACCGAGGTCAACAAGGCGACAAGACGAAATCTGGAAGGATATAAGACGATTATGAAAATTCTATTCGGGTAAGTGAATGCCTTTTCACACATATTGGAACCCGAAATCAGAAATTCACACCGAAAGTGATAGCAGCGAGTCGTTACATAGTTTTATTCATAAAACTCTCGAGAAAATGAGTCGACCCGCGAGCCCTGTTAGAAGCAGCCTTGAACAACAAATGGCTGAACTACTGAGAAAATGTCTTAAATTAATGACTCTCTGCGAAGAGCAACGGAAAGAAATCGACGAACTACGACATGGGGAAACTTCAGTACCACTAGAACCTGTAAACGTTAGAATCAGCTCCTTTCGGTCAACGGACGAACAACGCGTTTTGCTCAGGAGAACGAAAGAATCAAGACAGGTTTATACAGTCAACAAACCCACGGGATCTGACCGAGGAATTACAAATCGAGGAAACATTACAATTGCTCTCCGAATGGGACAAAGCAGGTCAAGTCGAGTATTCCTCCTAGACACAGGAGCGAGAATAAATTTAATAAAAGCAGCAGCAGCAGTTGTTTTACCTACACGAGCGCGAATCAATCGTTTTTATGGAATTGATGATAGAGAAGTCGTCTCAACCAGAGAAGCTAAACTTACAGTAGGAAATCGTGAACATATTTTAGCAATAGTACCAGATAGTTTTCCTATAGAAGAAGACGGGTTACTCGGCATGCCGTTCCTTGAGGGGGAGGAAGCCAAGATAGATACCAAGCATAGGACGATAGAACTAACAGGTACTTTGCATAGGATCCTACATTTTAGTAAGGACTCGATTGAGGGTCGAGAAAAACGTTTAAAATTATTAGACGAAAATACACGGGTAGCCCATTTGACAGATCCGAAAGCTATTGAATTAGTCAGGAAGGTATCGCGAGAGTTTGAGGACATCCTTGCTTTGCCAGGCGACGCACTGCCTATGACAAAACTGACCGAGCATAGCATACCTGTCACAGATGAAGCCCCTATATATGTCAAGCAGTTCCAAGGATTGGCAGGATATTACCGGAGATTTATCCCAAATTTCTCGCAGTTAGCTAAACCAATGAATACGCTTCTGAGAAAGGACAGGAACTTCGAGTGGAAGCAACAACAAGAGGAATCTTTTCAACATCTGAAGACAGAACTTTGCGGAGATCGTGTACTCATGTACCCAGATTTTAAAAGACAATTCATTTTATCTACTGATGCATCCGGTGAAGCTTTAGGAGCGGTACTGGCACAAAAAGATGAGAGCGGAAAAGAAAAACCAATCAGCTTTGCAAGTCGGACCCTAAACGAAGCTGAGCAAAAATATTCAACCACGGATCGCGAAATGCTTGCCATGGTTTGGAGTGTAAAGCACTTCCGCCCCTACTCATATGGTCGAAAGTTCGTTATAATTACTGATCATCAGCCACTGAAATGGCTAAATAACATGAAAAACCCAACTGCCATGCAGACGCGATGGAGGATCATTTTAGAAGAGTATGATTACGAGATTCAATACAAAAAGGGATGTTTGAATTCTAACGCTGATGCACTTAGTAGAAATCCGGTAATTAATCAAACTTATCGTCTCCTACACGAACGTTTTAACCGCGATATTAACGAAAAATGGCGTATGTTATACAGTATAGGCATAACTTTACCTAATAGAAGTAAACATGTAAAACGTGGTTGGTTGAATCCCATTGGAGATTTAGCCAATGTATTATTCGGAACCCTTAGTCAAAAGGACGCCGAATATTACGATTCGGAACTTGATAAACTTTATACAGATAGTAAAAGTTTAGCCGTACACCTAGATAAAGAAACAACCATTGTAAAAGGCATTGTTAAAGACTTTTCCAATTATCGTGATAGAATTCAATCATTCATAAATGTAACCACTGAAGCAATCTATCAGGTTACAGATAAGATAGAACAGCGACAAATTCAACTCAGTACAGCAACTTTATTATCTGAACTTGTAACTGAATACGGGGAATTAACACACAAACTCAGAAGTTTAATCAACAATGGAATCCAAGGAAAATTGGACCCCACATTGCTAAATTCAGTAGACTTAGTAACAATTCTAAAAAGCATTGAATCCAAATTTGGAGCTGAAAGGATGCTATTTCCTGCCACGAAAGAATCAGCCTTCCTATATCAACGAGTCATCGAAGTTAATACTTTTGTCTTACATGATACACAACTTTGCTTTGAAATGAAAATTCCAATTCTTGAACCAGAACAATATAACCTTTATCAACTAGTACCAATCCCCCTTATTCGGGACAAACTAATGTATGTAGTTAGCATAACTGTTCGATATATACTACTAGACAGCACAACTAAATACTACAGCCCTGTCGAGTCTATGGATATTCACAAATGTAAAATCTTCGAGAAAATCCGAATTTGTGAAAGAACGACTCCAGTTCTCACTTCATCATTTCAAGACCAATGTATAGCGCAAGCAATTCATATATTCCCAGAAAGTAGGAAATATCAAATATCCATCATCAAAATTCTAAATCCCATCTGGATACAACTTTACTCTAAACGTGTAAAGAAGAAGAAGATATTTTAATTCATCACATATCTTTAGGTATAACCGAAACCATCTGGACCACACTTAAAATTATCACCGTTAGTTTAATCCTACTAGCTCTATTATATGTATTATGCAAATTAAAAGTCTGGAAACTCATAAGTTTATGCTTCAAACCTTGCAATCAGTATGTAAACTGTTTCAATACAGGAGGTACCCACGTTTATAACGAAAATGTAACGACACCGTCACCTCAGTATTCTGTCAGGTTCACATCAAAACCTCAAAATGACCAAGCATTCACTGTCGAGGAAGTTAGCGACGAACCCGTACCAATTTATGTAAAACCGTCAAAGCGTAAAACCGTACTCAAACCAATCTTGTAAAAAGAACATACCTTACCAAGGTATATTCTTTTAAAATAAGGAAGGGGATGTTATGCGAGACTACCGGACTTATCTATTCTCTATAGATAAGTCAGACAAATAGATGAGTCAGAACTCACGGGCTTTCTCATCTACTAGACTAAGGCAAAATTACTCACCGGTACAGAGATTTCATGTTGAAGTCCAACCCTGCGAAAACTCCGACCTCCACGTCATTCCCTATCTCTAAGGGCTAGTGTCATCCATCCCCACCAAACTTCCATAGTTGTACTCTTATATAAGGCCCTGCGAAAGGGCGCGGAGAGAGAGAGAGAGAGAGAGACAGACAGAGAAGAAGTTACAAGTAGCCCGTCAGTCGACTCGTTTGTTACAAAGTTATTCGTCGTGTACAAAATCGCTTGTATTCTTGCTTGGCGACCTATTCCCAAATAAACCTAAGTTGTGCTGGAAGAGTTTGGAGTTTATTCGAGGATACTCTTCATCTACCCCTTCCTGCGGCATAACAGTACGACACGTACAAACACTACCGCATTCATCGAGCTCGATCACACTTGTTCAGTCGTGATGCCAGAATCGCGTTGTTATGCGAGACTACCAGACTTATCTATTCTCTATAGATAAGTCAGACAAATAGATGAGTCAGAACTCACGGGCTTTCTCATCTACTAGACTAAGGCAAATTACTCACTGGTACTGAGATTTCAGATTAAAGTCCAACCCTGCGAAAATTCCGACCTCCACGTCATTCCCTATCTCTAAGTGCTAGTGTCATCCATCCCCACCAAACTTCCATAGTTGTACCCTTATATAAGGCCCTGCGAAAGGGCGCGGACAGACACACACACAGAGAAGAAGTTACACGTAACCCGTCAGTCGACTCGTTTGTTACAAAGTTATTCGTCGTGTACAAAATCGCTTTGTATTCTTGCTTGGCGACCTATTCCCAAATAAACCTAAGTTGTGCTAGAAGAGTTTGGAGTTTATTCGAGGATACTCTTCATCTACCCCTTCCTGCGGCATAACAGCGTGACGCCGCACAGTGGTGCCAAATGGCCAAAAAGCGGCAAAAAATCTGTAAAATGAAACTATCCAACGAATTTGTTTGAAAATCTGTGGAAAGATTACCACAGTTACAACGCTTATTTGGCAAAAACTTTTTGCACAAAGTTGTTAATATTAAGTAATATGGGCTAATCGAAAATCTCTGTTTTCTGCCCATTTTTTATTTATGGAAGCATAAAACAAATCCTTTAATAGATTTTGGTCTGGAACTAATCGTTTTGGCAAGGTGTAATATTGATCTAACTTTGTGCAAAAATTCATGAGACCCTTTCGTCACAATTTAAGTTTAAATATCAACTTTCAGAATTTCCAAGAGTGAATCGTGCGGAAGCTACGATTATTTGATTTTCCAGGTGAAATTTTTTAGGAATATTTCTAATTAATAAAGAAAAATGTGAAGTGCATATGATTTATTAATTTTTCATGTATACAAAAATATTTAATAACAATTTTTTTATCTTACATAAATTATTTTTATAGCGTTCATTGGAGCACTACCAAAAAATACCTGTTGCATTTTTGCGACAGTGGTCCAGTGAACGAAAACTTTGTTTATTTAACATAAAAAATTGTTATTAAATATTTTTTTATATGTATGAATGTCATTTTTTTTTATTATCTGATATGTATCCCTTAAAAATTCCACCTGAAACATCAAATAATCGTGACATACACGCGATTCATTCTTGGAAATTCCGAAAGTTGATATTTGAACTTAAATTGCGACGAAAGCATCTCGAAGTATCTCATGATTTTTTGCACAAAGCTAGATCAATATTATAACTTGCCAAAACGATTAGTTCCAAATCGAAGCTATTCAAAGGATTTTTTGTATTCCTCCATAAATAAAAAATGAGCGTAACGCAAAGGGAATTCAGGTTAGTCCATATTACTTAGTGTTAAACAACGTTTTTTGGAAAATTTTTTTTACCAGTTAATAGTTGAAGCCATTTGCAATAACCCATATGATTTGTAGACCCCTAAGTATTCAATTATAGGCGGAGTAATTACATAACTATCGCACTGAAAACTGATGAATTCTCAGGAGCGAGGAAATGGTTATTTACCATGCGTATATCTCCGTAAAAAAAATTTTTTCAAAAATCTGACTGGCACATCATGCACGTACTATTAGGCTATACAAAAATAATTTTTTTTTATAAAAATCGAAAATTTATAAAAAGGATTTTTTGCCGCCTTGGCACCACTGTTCGCCGTCCCACGTGAAGGGTTGGCTCTCGTACCGTCGTCTCCTTAAGGCTCGTACAGACCTGAACATTTCGACGAACATTGCGCCGAACAGCGAACGAAACGCAAGATCGCGCCGTTCGGTTCGCCGAAATGAATGTCGATTTTGCGTTTCGTTCGCTGTTCGGCGCGCCGTTCGGCGCAATGTTCGTCGAAATCTTCAGGTCTGTACGAGCCTTTACGTTGCTTCTACTATGCACGCGCTACACACAAGCGTATCTCTATTCTGTCCGTGTGAGCTGCCTGCTCGACTGTTCGACGCGTTCCACCGAATTCACGTTACCAAAGTTTCGAGCGCCTGAGCCGCAATCGATTAGCACAATCGATTCGTGGTTCGGCGAGGCGCACATTTTGCTACAACATTTAAACTAAAAAAGATATCAATGCGAAATTTGGACTAGAAATCTTTTTTAAAGATCGGGTTTAATGGCGTATACTGAAATATGTTATATATTTTTTAAATAATTTTTTTTGTTGATTTTTAAGACAAAGACAGATAAGATGGTCAAAAGTGTCTCCAAACCAAATTAATTTTTAGTCGTACCATTCTCAACAAAAAATTACGAAAGAATTCTTGAATATTCTACCTAATATCATACACGACTGAGACTTTTTCAGAATTTTTGACTGCAAAATAGATTTTTAAATAAATCCGAAAGCATAAAATTGCCGATTTTATATCGAAGTTTTCAGTTGACCACGTTTATGTTATTATGTTATTTGTGTCTCATCGTGATTATTAATGTGTAATTTTTAAAGATTTTCCAGATTATACAAACATGTTTAAGAAAATTGGATAATTGAATTGTCCAATCATTTGAAGAAAGTGCACATTTCGAATTGAAGTTTCCGAGATACCAGTTTTATAAACATTCAGTAGTTAGATAATACTGAAACAATTTTTCTTATTTTTTTATAAATTGCATCGTCGTTAAAAAAAAAATCAATTGTTTCGATGCCTCCTGATCGTTTTGTAGGTGTATTATGTAATATTGAACATTTTTATATTGAGGAAAACAGTGTAGAAACTTAAAACTGCAGTATAAAATATTTTATTTGCGTTACATTTCAATATATAACTCTGACTCTCAACAGTTTCGGTTGGTGCAGGCCGTAAAACGTCTCCGGCTGAGAATCTTTTCGTCCGCCATCGAAACCCGCATCGAATGAAAGTTCAAATTTTAGATTTTTCAATATACCTTCATAAAATTGTGACGAGTGAATTGTTAGGGGCTTTTCCTGAAGAAAATGAGTCCAAACTCCTACCGCGACCGGTCAAATGACCGTTTTTAAAATTTCGATTAGAATTTCCTATATACAACGTAGTTGAATCGCCTTTAAACTTCACGACTTTTCCTACAATATGCGTATAATACATTTTTCAATATTTACTTCTTTTTTTATTGTTTATTTTCTGAGAAAAATTTGTAGTCTGTCTTACCTACCACGACCGGTCATTTGACCGGTAGATCGATTTATATCTTTTTGTAATAGTATTCTTTCAAAGACTCAATTCCGAAACTATAAAGTCGTTACAAACGGAAGGTAATGCAGTTGTGGCATGATTTTAGCCGAAAAGTGCTTACAGTCCTCGCTCGCCTATCGGCCTCGCGGTCTTTATTTGCTTGATTGGTATCCGAAGCGGTCCAGAACCTCGGATTTTCTTACACCGTCTTATCTACTATGACTGTAAAATAAATAAAATCATAGCCGAAGGAGATGCCTAGACGTCTTCTCACGAATTCAAATCAGTAAAGTCTCGTGAGCTGGACAGAGAGCATCAAAACGTGAAAGTTACAAGGAGCATATTCGGCAGTCTTTTACTATTTTGTATTTTTATTCTATTATTATTCTACTTTTATTTTCTATTGTATTACGCGTTATAAGTGTCATTTTCAAAAAAGTGAACAAACCAACAATACTTCGTAGCAAGTTTCACATTTTATCTTTTGTTCATTTTTTTATCCATCTTGATTTACATTTTTATATTTTAGTTTTTATTTTATCCCTTGAATATTCATTCCCAAAATGTAAAGACGTTCGAAATTTTTGATATTGCAAATGACAATACGGAAAATTATGATCTATTTGAGAACGACTCGAACACCGATGAGGACGAAGGGAATGTTTCGAACGTACGTAGAGGACGAAAGAGAAGGAGATTTTTAGTTACTTCCGATAGCGAGAATGAGGAAGAGGTAATCGAAACTGCTATAGACGGAACTGTTTGGCAAGAAGTAAAAGAAGGGTCTAATCCTGGAAGAGCACCTATTCATAATATGTTTAGGGGAACATCAGGCCCAACAGGGTATAGTAAACGAAATATTATGCGGTGAAAACGAATAAAATATACATTATATACTCCTAAATAAAAGAAACTATATTTTTATACTGTCAAATTGGCTATTATCTTCATTCTATATTAAAAAATATAAGTTGTGCTACAGACCGGTCATTTGACCGGTCGCGGTAGAAATAGGTATACGCGAAGTTTCGGTAGGAATAGTGTTAATGCGAATAGTATTTTTAATACGAATAAGTTGTAGAGCTTATCCAGATGAAAATGAGTCCAAACACGACATCATTTGGATTATCTTCAACAAGATTTTAATTTTTATCGTAACATTACGTATCAATAAAATTGTTCGATTACACTCGAGTTTGGACTCATTTTCATCAGGAAAAGCCCCTCAATTCACTCGCCGCAATTTTATGGAGGTATATTGAAAAATCTAAAAGTTTGAACTTTCATTCGTGCGCGATTCTCCATCTGCTTACATTGTATACCGTTTGTCAGTCGCTGGGTCTTTGAAGATCGGCGTTCGTCGGACCTCGTCGCCGCTTATTCGAGCTGGCAAAAGTTATTCGAAGATTTATCCGAAGCCTTTGAATAAAAGATACAGATAAAAGATGAAAATTTATTCCAAGTTCGAATAAATCCGCTTCGAATAAAAAAAATTCTCTCTATTCGTCCGATAAATTCTCGTCTAATAAAATTATTTATTCGACAGAGATACTTTTTTTATTCGAACTTTCGAATAACGAATAAAGATAAAATATCTTTGATTCGAATCCTTATTTAAATAATTTGTTATCTAAATAGTGCCCAACTCTGTCTGGAATGCAGTGCAAGGGACACTCTTGTCCGTGTCGGTTTGCACTATCGACTCTGACGTTAACAGAACCGAAGAAATAAAAAGAAATACGCGGATACTACGACCGCTGCTGCTCTGGTGGACTACGACTCTACGGTTGCTCGGAGGAATACTTGTTTATTTGAGGCTAGTTGGTTGACTGGTCTTGTCGTCTCTTCACTCCTTGCAGCTAATCTCGGTGTGGGTGGGGTCTAAGAATCTCTGTCTTCTAATTTGTTCGTGATTGGTCAATCATTGTCATTGATCTTCGTTGGCGCCTACCATTGCCAAAGGGAGGGTAACCTTGTGCCGAGGTGGACGCGCGGTACCCTCACTCGATGGGTCCGGAAAGGCGTTATAAACCTGCGCCCGGTAAAGTGTTGTAAATTTTGTCCCGGGCCGCTACCATAAATGCTAGTGCATTACAAACATGATAAACTGGAGGTAGGCCGAAGTCTGCCACCCAGATGTTTGGTTATATTGAAATATTTGTTTTGTCTTGTGACGGAACAATACCAAAGTAAAATTTAAACTGAAAAAATTAAAAAGAATCGGGTTTAATGGTATATACTGAAATATATTTTGTATTTTTAAATCATTCTTTTTGTTTTTTAAATTTAATTACCCTTAAAAAATGTTCAAAACTAGTTATTATAAATATTGTTGTTCAATCTTTTATCAATCCCAAATAATTAAATTTATTAGAATATATATGCTGCGAATGAAAAGCAATATCAGAAGTACATTGAATAAGTAGCTATTAAATAGTCAAATGAAATTAATGATATCAACGTCGTATTTTATTTAATTAAATTTAAACTACATTCTTACTTTTGGCTAATATTGAACTAATTTAATTTTTTATAATTATGTTATTACACTGTTGTAGTTGTAATTGCACAGGGAAGACGACTGATGTAGTAGAAAGAACAAGAAAAAAGTGTTTAACGAAAAAAAAATCGTTCCATGCGGGATTCGATCCGGGACCAAAATATTCTCAGCCGGAGACGTTACGTTATTATTATTATTACATTACGTCTCCTTCGATGCACTCGCGTGTCAGCCGTAATGGAATTAAGAGGAAACAACATTCTTTTGTTTCATTCATCATATGAATCCTCGACATGAGATTTAAAATTATATCAGCAACAGCGCCATTGTAGAATATCGGTTCCACAATATTAGTTCTGGATGATACGGTAGGATGTGACACGGAATAGTACGGGGGCTCTAGAGCCCCCCGAGCGTGAGACAGAATAATACATTGGGTGATTGGTCTACTCCTATACCTCGTCTGTGGTATGGTATTACCTACAGATGTGTAGCTGACTGATGAATACGAGATGGAAACACCGGCGTGTTGGATAACGAATAAGAAAGGAACTGAAAAGGGAATCTTTCAATTTTATTAAATGTTGGATATTTATAGGGAGGAGGGTCCTAAGTGGACATGTTTTTTTTTACCCGGAGTATGGAACGATCAGGTGTCAGACGTTATAACAGAATAAAAATTGTAATTGTTACATTACATTTATTTCAGTATCACTGTCAAAAAGTCTACGTGCATTTGCATAAGAGTATGATCCTAATAATGATAATGTATGATTAGATTAGGTCCGGATACGATGTTTTGCGAATGTTATAACTTAAAAATACTTTACCACTATTATTCATGCACACACCTCGGTCTCTCTTTTTTTATTATGAAATAAATGTTTACAACAGAGTCAATAAATTCATGTGTGAAGCTAAATTAAACCAAAAATGAAATGATTCAAAATTTCAAAGGTCTAAAAAGAACTACGATTCATAAGTGTCTATATATAGACTAGAGTTTTATTTGATCCTTGCTTTGTCATTGGGCGATACAACCACATACATTGCAACGCGCGCGCCAGTCTTTGACTGCTCTGTCCTCGTTACAGCATTCGAACGCGCCTCCGGAAATTATTCGAAGTCAAATAAACCGCCGAAAAAGACAGATGAAAATGGACATGTGGCAGCCTGGGCATCGCGCAGCGGCAAGCACGCCGACGAACCGCCAACATACATTGTATACGCGGCGGCGCGGCGACGGTCCACGGGAAGCTGCAGAGAAAGAAGCGAAGATCGGTTCCGAAGGCGGTCGAAGGAATGCCATCGAACATTCGCTCGCAAGCGTCGGCCAGTATTCACTTCAGAGCAGCCATTCGTGTCAGTGCCGTGTGTTGTAAGTACGTATTATGGCGATTAGGTTTGGAGTATACATTTTGATAAGTTTTCCCGAAAACAGGCCATTTGTCCGCACAGTACGGCGGTCTCTTTATTTTCCGAGATATTTGCAAAAACTGTCTATTTTGATGTAAACTTCTGCCTATTTTGAATGACCGAATTTGTTCTTTAGGGCGCGGGAGGGTTCTTTGGTTAAAATGTACAAGGAGATTTTTATTATCCACCCTATGAAATTATCGAGTCGATGTTCTCCCATTTTGCAATCAAATTCACAGAAGTTATTTATTCATGATCACTATAAGTTGTTTCTATATATGTATTCATTGAGTGATACATGTTATTATTTATTTCCAGTGTTTTCAAATGGGTGAGGTTGGCCAACGGATGCAATGCTGGTTCGGTCTTTACCTCACGCACTGGTTCCTCGGTCACCCCAGGGTCTCATGTTTCCTTTTCAACGGTTAAGAAGTAATTTTGCAGGTATTTCCTCATTATTTCTTTATCAATGTTTTAATTTGAATAGATTTTGTTTTCTTGAATTTGGAATTTATAGGATACGGGTCTTAGGGATTGCTATTCCCTTATAACTTCTGCGAAATATATTCTTTAGGTTCCATGAGTTTTAGCGCCTTATATATATATACATTAATATATGAAGGGAGGTATGAAATTATCGAGTCGAAGTGGTCAATGTTTTTTCACTTTGCAATCATATTCACAGAAGTTATTTATACATGATCACTATAAGTTGTTTCTATATATCTATTCATTGAGTTTATAAACGTTGAATGAAGTGCACAAGTGGATGTATTTCAGGTAGAGACAATTTCTAATCGCACCGCAAACGATCCCTTCATTTATTCTCAGGTTGTCCCTATAATTTATTTTCCTTACCGCGTGTAGTAGCTTAAAAACTTTACCTTCTGCCGTTGAATACATGTTATTATTTATTTTCAGTGTTTTCAAGTGTGAGGCCGGCCATTGGATGCAATGTGGGTTCGCTGTTCACCTCACTGACTGGTTCCTCGGTCACCCCAGGGCCTCGTGTTTTGTTTTCAACAGTTAAGAAGAAATTTCACAGGTATTTTCTCATTATTTCTTTATTAATGTTTTAATTTGAATAGATCTTGTTACCTTGAATTTGGAATTTATAGGATATGGGTCTTAGGGATTGCTATTCCCTTGTAACTTCTGCGAAATATATTCTTTACGTTCCTTGAGTTTTCTCGCTTTATATACATACACTAACCAGCAAAACTGAGTCTACACTATTTGAGCCAACATAACTTTTTAAAAATCTGATCAAATGACTTGAATTTTATTGAGAAGTTGGAAGGTTTAGTTTGTTAGACGAGGTGTAAAAAATTTTTGAAAAAAGTTTGAATTGGTCGGAATCGCAAAAGAAATAGTAACAGTTGGTTTTTTTAGCTTTTTTATCTGAGCCTGTATTGAAAATTTAAAAAATGTGTTTGATTCGCTTGAGTAAATTACATCCATGCTGAAAATTTCACCGATATTGGTTAATTCGTTTACGAGTTATAAACGCTTAAAAGTGGAAAAATTGCCGTTTTTCATGATTTTCGACTTAAAACCACACTTTTAATCGTTTATAACTCGTAATCGAATTAACCAATATCTGTGAAATTTTAAGCGTAGATATAATTTATTCGAGCAAATCAAATACATTCCTTAAATTTTCAATACAGGCTCTGATAAAAAAGCTGAAAAAACCAACTTTTACTATTTCTTTTGCGATTCCGACCAATTAAAATTTTTTTCAAAAATTTTGTACACCTCGTCTAATATATATATCAATTATTGATTCCCCTCGGGGTTACAATTTTAATTACATCTCCCTCTTACCCCAATCTTAACCTTAAACTTATCCTAACTTACCCTAACTTAATTAAACGTGTCCTAAAAACACGCCATAGAGAGAGAGAACGATCTTTCACTAATATCCGCCGCGTTATTATTTTTCCCTGTCCCACACATACATGCTTCTCTGCTCTCTCCCCTCCCTGCACCTCACCCATCCTTCCCATGCCTCCTGGACCTCCTCTTTCGGCTGCTCTCTCTTTCACTCCATTCCTATGCATTCTCTCCATTTACTTCATCTCCCATATCTCTCCATTCCTGCTCTTCCTCCATTCATCCACCTTCCTCATCCATTCCTCTCCTCCTTCATCCCCTAATACTTCCCCACCATCCCCTGCCAACCACTCCCCTCAACCCTCCCTTACACATTTCCCACACATGTTCCCACGTTTCCTCCTCTCACCCACAGACCTTACATACTTTCTTCTCCTCCTCCAACCAATACTTTCCACCTCTCATCTCGTTTCCCAACCTGTACCTGGCCACCCTTTGCCACCTGCTCTCTCCCCAGCCTTTCTTCAGATACCCCGGTATCCGCTCTCCCTTCACCCTCCCGTACCACATGTTGTACCTTGCGCTTCCTATCTTTTCCCATCTCTCCCCTGTTGCTTCTTCTTTTCCCCTTTCACTATCTCCTCACTCACTGCCTCTATCCTCTCCTCCATCATCTCCTCCGCCTCCTCCGCTGTCCAGCCCCTCTCTTCCCAAAAACGCCGTCACTCCTTCACCCACCCTACTACCTCCCCTCCCCTTCTGCCCCTTCCTCTTCCCTGCTCCCAGCACAACCTAGCTAGCTCCCCCCCTTTTTCCACCCTCAACTTCTTCTGGTACCCCCATGCCCTCAACCCCGCCCTCCCTCTCAACAACTCCCTCTGCAGCTGTTACCGCACCATATACCCCGGTGCGTACCTCTCTACTCCTAGGACCCACCTCAGAAACCTCTCCTGCAACCTTTCCACCTCTTCCCATTCCTTCCTACACCTCGTCTAATAAACTAATCCTTCTAACTTCTCAATAAAATTCAAGTCATTTGATCTAATTTTTAAAAAGTTATGTTGCTTCAAATAGTGTAGACTCAGTTTTGCTGGTTATTGTACATTAATATATACATTAATAACCAAATTACGAGAAGTGCCCGAAGACAGACCATTTGTCCGCACTGTACGGAGGTCTCTTTATTTTCTGAGATATTTGCAAAAAACTGTCAGAGTCTCCATTGCGAATTCTGCCTATTTTCAATGACCGAATTTGTTCTTTAGGATGGAGGAGAGTTCTTTCATTAAAATCTATGTTATGTCGTGCAGTTTCTCGCAATTGTAGGAGAGGTTCTGCGTGTTATTTTGTCGAATTAATGACCCGACACCTTCCTTTGCAATAACAACTTTGGTTTATTAGAACAATGACTATATACAGTTTACATTCGGACTGGTGATTATTCGGTTTCCTTTGAGAACAAGTTTGTATCTAATTTCTGCTCTGGGGTCAGCTCGCTCTTCACCTCGGTGGTGACTTTGGAGAAGAGTGGGAGATGGTCCCATTTTTGGGGGAAAGAAATCTCACTTGCTGATTGACTTGAGGGAGGAGTCATTTGTATGCAACCCCTGTTGGTGGTGGAGGAAGTCCCCACCCCAAGTCAAACGCGTAGAGAAAGTGCCTAGACCAGCACGTGACGATTGCCAGACCCCAGAGCAGCGTGACGAAAAAAAGGGCCCAAGTGGCCAGCACGTGCCTATGGTTTATTACCCCCTTGTCCCATGAGGGCGAGGACCATCGAGTTTGGGAACAATGCTTCCTTGGAAAAGCTAGATTTTCCAAGGACTTGGCAGAAGAGTCACTTTGTTCCAGTCATCTGGCAACTATGTTTATTAGGGGTCCCCAAACTGATGGCCCAAGGGGTCTGCCTTAGGGTCTCTAACCCTCACGCACTACGCGGATGCCTAACCCGTGACGATTAGGCCTTAACTGGTAACGTGTATATAAAAAATGCTTAGGCCTTCTCGAGACCCTTGTAAAAGTATCCCGAGGTCTAATGGTCTTTCCTCGGAAATGGCTGTGTGTCATAACAATCTACAAGGGAATTTTTATTATCCACCCTATGAAATTATTGAGTCGATGGGGTCAATGTTCTTGAACTTTGCAATCAAATTCACAGAAGAAATTTCTTCATGATATACTATTGTATATGTATCCATTGAGTTCATCAACGTTGAATGAAGTCTTCACAAGTGCAAGTATTTCAGGTAGAGACAATTTCTAATTGCACCGCAAACGATCCCTTCATTTATTCTCAAGTTGTCCCTACAATTTATTTTCCTTACCGCGTGTAGTAGCTTGGAAACTTCACCTTCTGCCGTTGGATACATGTTATTATTTATTTCCAGTGTTTTCAAATGGGTGAGGTTGGCCAACGGATGCAATGCTGGTTCGCTCTTTACCTCACGCACTGGTTCCTCGGTCACCCCAGGGCCTCATGTTTCGTTTTCAACGGTTAAGAAGTAATTTTGCAGGTATTTCCTCATTATTTCTTTATCAATGTTTTAATTTGAATAGATTTTGTTTTCTTGAATTTGGAATTTATAGGATACGGGTCTTAGGGATTGCTATTCCCTTATAACTTCTGCGAAATATATTCTTTACGTTCCATGAGTTTTAGCGCCTTATATATATATATACATTAATATATGAAGGGAGGTATGAAATTATTGAGTCGAAGTGGTCAATGTTTTTTCACTTTGCAATCAAATTCACAGAAGTTATTTATTCCTGATCACTATAAGTTGTTTCTATATATGTATTCATTGAGTGATACATGTTATTATTTATTTCCAGTGTTTTCAAATGGGTGAGGTTCGCCAACGGATGCAGTGCTGGTTCGCTCTTTACCTCACGCACTGGTTCCTCGGTCACCCCAGGGCCTCATGTTTCGTTTTCAACGGTTAAGAAGTAATTTTGCAGGTATTTCCTCATTATTTCTTTATCAATGTTTTAATTTGAATAGATTTTGTTTTCTTGAATTTGGAATTTATAGGATACGGGTCTTAGGGATTGCTATTCCCTTATAACTTCTGCGAAATATATTCTTTACGTTCCTTGAGTTTTAGCGCCTTATATATATATACACACATTAATAACCAAATTACGAGAAGTGCCCAAAAACAGGCCATTAGTCCGCACAGTACTGCGGTATCTTGATTTTCCGAGATATTTGCAAAAAACTGCCTATTTTGATGAAAAATTCTGCCTATTTTGAATGACCGACTTTGTTCTTTAGGACGGGGGAGGGTTCTTTCGTTAATACCTACAATGCACAACAAACTTTCTTTAATACACCCTGTGAAAGTATCGAGTCGAAGGGGTCAATGTTCTTCCACTTTGCAATCAAATTCACAGAAGTAATTTTTTCATGATCACTATAAGTTGTTTCTGTACTATATGTATCGATTGCCAAATGATTCCTTCAAATATCTCGATGCTTTAAATTTGACTGTGAGTTCCGACCTGACATGAGTATAGAAATGCCGCGAGTGGAAATACTGGAACATTTCGGCAAGAAAAAAACGTAGATAAAACGAAAATATACGAAATAGACATAATGAAGGATTTATTTTGTACATATTAAGAAGCAATATTTTATTCACTATATTGTCTTTTAATCTATTTCTTTTTTTTTTTTTACTAATTATTTCGCCAGTCTTTGAGAATACTCTTTCGGAAGGAACAGATGTTGCCATAACACAAAGATACTCCTTTGCAAGCTTTGATAGTGTTACGTCCCGAGTGGGATGAATTACGATTTTAAGAGGATAGGACGCAGTTTCAAACCTACCTGCATACACCGGCTATGGTTCGGGAAATTGAGGATCGTTTAAATAACTTTGTACCCTTATTTTGAAAACAACAATATTATTGATTTATTCAAAGTGTGGTTCTGAATCAGAGATTACAAATTTGATTTTACAAATATGGTTTATATAGCGCATATACTGGAGTGCTTATAAATAGTTTGATAATAATAATAATAATATTAATATTACCGTGATCACGGGTTCGAATTCGGTTACAATATACTCCGACTGCTGACACTGGTCTTTGAAACGGTTTGTCGCGAAACAACTGAATGAACTATTTTAACTTCAAAAGAGGTTACTGGACTATTGACTATGACTGAATAACTGATTGTTCACGATTGTCTGACCGACTGACTGTTTATAACTGAATTTGAGGAGTTGGTCCCCCTTTTTATGAGATGGACAGTCCTTTGTTTTTCAAAGATGCTGGCACAGGAGTCTCTACCTTGCATCTTTTTATCTTCTTGATGTCTCCTGACTAGTCAGCTGTATGCCGACAGGATCTTTTTACCATGAAGTCGGCGTCTTTTCTTATAATTTGGCATAATTGGACACCTTTCCTGTTTCTTCTCAGGGTGAAAACTGATCTTCATCTGCGTGTCTTGCAGGAAGATAAGTTGGATACGTTTCTCGTGCTACCTTACTGCGTAGAATTTTTAACATATATCTTAATCCTATTTTTACTTCTCCTCGCGCGACATCATCGGATGTCCATAATAATTCATAATAATTCTTCATCTGAGGGTTTATTCGTTGGCGGTCGAACCACCGGACGTGACACCTTTATAAATTTGAGGATTATAAGGACTGCTAATATTCCTGCACTGAAGGATCCAAATGTAATGGGATGAGAAGAAAAAAAATGTGTACATGGTGTGGGTGCGCTTGTCACCATCGGGTGACTACTTCTTGGGCGTAGCCAGTGTGGATCAGGTCATCACTCGTCCACGTTCATTTCGAAGTTCTCTTCGATGCATTCCGTGCACTCCCATGCCTGACGGACCCTTCCTAGTTGCCGACCGCAGTCTTGGCATTTGGAGTAGGTGTGGGCCGGGTTCAGCTGACACACGATGTGCCAGCCCCTTGCTCGTAGTACCAGTGCTCTCTTGGGGTTAGGCGGCCATAACATGTCCGGCATATCCTATTTTGGTGGTACACGTACGATGCTTCTTGCTGTGATGTACACACGCAGTATAAATTTAGAAGATTCCGGTACGTTTCAGGGTAATGGTGTGGTATTACCCCATCTATCGGCCCATAAAATTCCTCCAATACCTCCTCTTCGGGGCGGTAGTCCATACGTCTCCTCCGTACGTCTCGGTCCGGAAAATTCCCGGCGGGCAGTCCATATTTGGAGTAGGTTTGGGCTGGATCTAGCTGACACAAGATGTGCCAGCCTCCTTCTTCACAATACCATTGTTCCCTTCTGATCAGGCGGCCATAACACGCACGACATATCCTATTTCAGTGAGGTATATAGGACGTCTCTTGTCGTGGTGCGACGACACAGTACAGATTCAGGAGGTTCCGGTATGTTTCTGGATAGTGGGTCGGTACTATCCCATCTATAGGCCCGTAGAATTCTTCTAACACCTCTTCCTCTGGGCGATAATTCGGCCTTGGGACAGGCATTGTTGTCTTTCTGAATTGATCCTTTGTCCCGCTATTACCTTCATCGATTTTATATAGTTGGTCTCTGGGATATCAGGGTTTCTGATGTAATTTATCACTGGTTTACCCATACAAGTTGATGTGCTGAGGATTGATAGCAGCTTCTCTGGACTAATTTTCCGATATACATACTCATATATTGAAGGTTCTTTCCAAAACTTTCTAATATTTTGTTGATCAAAGGTCTTTGTCACTGCGCTTTATCCCACCGCTGTCACCAATTTTTGTTATGTCCCAGGTGGGGCGGATTATAATTTTTTGGGGATAAGTCGCAGTTTTGAACCTACCTGCATTCATCGGCTACGATTCGGGAAATTGAGGATTGATTAAATAAGTTGTATCCGTATTTTTAAAAAACAACAAAATTATCGATTTATTCAGAATTAGGTGCTGAATCAGATATTCGAAGTTTGACTTTACTTTACAAGCAGGGATTTTGTATAGCGCATAAGCTAGAGGGCTTACAAGTGTTTCGCTTTATAATAATATTAATTTATCGAGTCGCTGATTCTTGGAGATCGCTCGCAAGTTTGCAGTCGCTGATTTCGGGAGGGCGCTCGCAGGTTGTAGTCGCTGGTTTTCCGCAGTGGCTCGCAGGTCGAAGTTGCTGAACTTTCACGAGCACTTCGCGGGACTTATACGTCGAAACTCGTAGATTTTAAAAAGAACTGTTAATAATTGCACGACGCGTCTAACGTATGGATCTTTTACTAACTGACTGAACTCATTTTGAGGAGTTGATCTTCTCAATGTCTCCTGATTAGTCAGCTGTGTGTTGCCAGGGTTCTTTTACTTATGAAGTCGACGTCTTTTCTTGTAATTCGGCATAATATTCTTCTTGTTTGTTTCCAAGGTGTAAACTGATCTTCGTCTGCGTGTCTTGCAGGAAGATAAGTTGGAGTCTTTTTCCGCGCTACCTAACTGCGTAGAATTGCTAACATATACTTTAATCTTATTTTATTTCCTCTCGCGCGACATCATCGGGTTTTTCTATAATAATTAATACTAATTCTTTATCTAAGCGTTTATTCATTTACGGTCGAACCACCGGACGTGACAACGCATAAATGCACTGTCCTGAAGGAAGTTTGTTTTTGCTAACAATTACATGAGCTAAAACAACTCTAACAAGTCCTTTGCAGAAAAATATAAACGGCTGTTTCGGCCTAATTATAAACTGCTCCTTAGCCCCAGCAACAGTTGTCGAGATCATCCAATATGTATCAGTCGCTCCATAACACCTAACGCTGGGGTTATTTGCTTCTATGTCAGGATGTATCTCATACATACTAGCGCCGACAACATGGGTAGGCCACACATTCACTTCTGTACATTTCAATCCCCAGAGATTATCGGATCCCACTTTTTGGTACTTAGTACCCCATGCATCTTGATTAGGCTCAGTCTGTGTAGGTATCCGCACCAGTTTAGCGTTGTGACGGTGATCTCGCTTCGAATGTGCTTGTGACACGCACCAATCTCTGCTTGATACGCCTAGGAAAGCTTCTCTTAAAGCGCTTGCTTGTTGAAGTGTTTTCCGTAGCGAGCAGTTTCCCCCATTCAGCAAACGTATCCGCCCGGGCTTGGCGTATCAGAGCCACAAGCTCCTCATCCTCCCCGCGCATAAGCTCCACCTCCACCGGGCGGCGGAACGAGCAGGCGATGTGGTATAACTTCCCACGCTCTGCCGCCGCCAAATGGAACGATGGAACCGTTGCGAGGAGGCCCACCACCTTGACGGAGATGGAGCGGTATCCCCGTGTGGCCCGCAAGGGGCTGTTTCAATAAATGAAAACAATAATACTTTACTCTCGAATGGTTTAGGAACGACTAACTGGCAAGTTTCGATAGCCGAATAACCTGATCCAGTGTTTTGCGATGCGACTATCGAGTGTGCCGCGCGGATTTCCACTGTATATCCACCCGAGGTTGTAAGGCTCGGATTCACCGTTGTGAACGCGTCGCGTACCCGTATCGCCGAAAAGTTACCCGCCAATTTAATATTGGGTAACGGGATCCGATTGAAAGTGCTGTGGTTGCGTACGATCGCGAAAGTCTGATAACAACGGAATGACTGCTGCGTTTGCTGTCCGGGGTCCGTTTGCTGGCCATCTCGTTGGTGTCCAACTCTTCCAAGGGATGGACCCGAAAATCCCGAAAGACTCATCCCCATTCGTTGATTGACCTGAGGGGAGGCGCATCATGTCTACTACGCATCATGTAACTCGCATCATGTCATTTTACGTATTCTTAATTTGTTTTTAATATATGTTTTACACCTACTGGAAAAGTAATAAGAATGTAAAGATAGATCGAAATTGTTTATAGCGAATAGTGATTTGTTAAGGGCCAGTTTTCCTACGTGGCCTTGAGTCGCCACGCTCCAAACAGGAACTAGGAGAAGCTTCCTAGCGATCTTCACGCTACAAACGGCCGCTAGGAGAAGCTCAAATGACAGTGTGTGTGCCGTGTACGTGCCGTGTGCGTGTGCCATGGTATGCCCCACACAACGCTAGATCCGCAAGAACGAAAAAGATTGCAAGGGTTCGGGAGGCGGCAAATCATTGTTCGATAATGCAAAGATGGGGCTTTCCAGGGGTGAAAAGCGTTAGATAAAAGATAAATCTAGAGCGCTCGCGAACGAACAGGTCCTACTTTTGCGTTTTCTAGGCGTAATTTGCAATATTCGGCAGAATGTAGATATAAGGACACATTTTCTTAAATAACCGGGTTCTTATTGAGAATGTTGACGGCGAGCGCTCTAGCGGTGACATATACAATGTCAATGCAACGCCTATTATATTGTATAATTACGTATTAAACAAAGGATTTGCCGCCCCCGAAAAACCATCCCACAGCTATTATTTTGCTCAAATATAGTTCCGGCATTTTTCGCTACGAGCGCTGTATTCTCTTTCCGATCATTGTCGTCGTCAGCAGTCACTATGCTCGAATGAGAGTCGTGCGGCACACTCACACACCGCCAGGTCGACGTGTACGTGTACCGATGAGAATAGCAAGTGTCCGGGATGCCGCGAATCATTCCTCGATAATGCAAAGATGGGGCTTATCAGTAGTCAAAAGCGCTAGATAAAAGTTAAATCTAGAGCGCTCGCCATCAAACAGGTCCGACTCTTGCATTTTCGAGCAACATTTTGCATTACTCGGTCGCATGGTGCCTGCCGTAGCTTCGTTCGAACAGCCGTGCCTCGGCACACTCACACACCGCTAGGTCGGCGTGTACGTGTACCTACGAGAATAGCAAGGGTCCGGGATGCCGCGAATCATTCCTCGATAATGCAAAGATGGGGCTTATCAGTAGTCAAAAGCGCTAGATAAAAGTTAAATCTAGAGCGCTCGCCATCAAACAGGTCCGACTCTTGCATTTTCGAGCAATATTTTGCATTATTCGGTCGCATGGTGCCTGCCGTAGCTTCGTTCGAACAGCTGTGCCTCGGCACACTCACACACCGCCAGGTCGGCGCGTACGTGTACCTACGAGAATAGCAAGGGTCCGGGATGCCGCGAATCATTCCTCGATAATGCAAAGATGGGGCTTATCAGTAGTCAAAAGCGCTAGATAAAAGATAAATCTAGAGCGCTCGCCATCAAACAGGTCCGACTCTTGCATTTTCGAGCAACATTTTGCATTATTCGGTCGCATGATGCCTGTCAGAGAGGCGATCTGAGCACGCGTGGCCGACATCGTAAACGACGGCGCTGCCGTAGCTTCGTTCGAACAGCCGTGCCTCGGCACACTCACACACCGCCAGATCGACGTGTACGTGTACCGATGAGAATAGCAAGGGTCCGGGATGCCGCGAATTATTCCTCGATAATGCAAAGATGGGGCTTATCAGTAGTCAAAAGCGCTAGATAAAAGATAAATCTAGAGCGCTTGCCATCAAACAGGTCCGACTCTTGCATTTTCGAGCAATATTTTGCATTATTCGGTCGCATGGTGCCTGCCGTAGCTTCGTTCGAACAGCTGTGCCTCGGCACACTCACACACCACCAAGTCGGCGTGTACGTGTACCGATGAGACTAGCCAGGGTCCGGGATGCCGCGAATCATTCCTCGATAATGCAAAGATGGGGCTTATCAGTAGTCAAAAGCGCTAGATAAAAGATAAATCTAGAGCGCTCGCCATCAAACAGGTCCGACTCTCGCATTTTCGAGCAATATTTTGCATTATTCGGTCGCATGGTGCCTGCCGTAGCTTCGTTCGAACAGCTGTGCCTCGGCACACACACACACCGGTAGGTCGGCGTAACGTGTACCTACGAGAATAGCTAGGGTCCAGGATGCCGCGAATCAATCCTCGATAATGCAAAATGGCAGAGTTGGGCAAAATATTTATCTAAATAAAAATTTCGAATAACTAGTAAAAGATAAAAGATAATTTTTATTCCTTATTCGAAGGTTCAAGTAAAGAAAGTATCTTTATTTGATGTGTATCGAATAATTTTATTCGACGAGAATTTATCCGACGAAAAAAGATAATTTTTTTTTATTCGAAGCGGATTTATTCAAACTTCGAATAATTTTTTCATCTTTTATCTTTATTTTCTATTCGAAGGCTTCTAATAAATCTTCGAATTATTTTTACCGAGCGCCGAGCTTCAAAGACCCAGCGACGACAGACGACATACAATGTAAGCGGATGGAGAATCGCGCAAGTATGAAAGTTTAAACTTTTAGATTTTTCAATATATCCTCATGAAATTGTGACGAGCGAATGGAGGGGATTTTCCTGATGAAAATAAGTTCAAATTCGAGTGTAATCGAACAAGTTTCATTGATACGTAATGTTACGATAAAAATTACAATCTCATTAAAGACAGTCCAAATGATGTCGTGTTTGGACTCATTTTCATCGGGATAAGCTCTACAATTCATTCGTATAAACAATATTGTTCTGATTAAAAATGTAAAAACATAAATTGCCAATAATGCTCGATTCTCCATCTGCTTACATTGTAGGCCGTAGGTCGGTCGCTGGTCTTTGAAGTCCGGAGCTCGTAGAGTCGCGAGATATCGGTGTGAAACAACTACCAATACAATTGCAAAACTTGTTTATTTTTCATTATTTTTTTATGGGACTTGCGCCAACAAATTCGTGGCATTCTTCTGATTAAAATGACACTAAACGCGGTACAAATTGGACTGTGTTTAATATTTTTAATTGTAGATATATTCGAAGGCTTCGAATAAATCTTCGGCTAACTTTTGCCAGCTCGACGAATAAACCGGTCGGACCGGAGGACCGAGAGCGCCGAACGTCGAACACCCAGCCACTGCCAAACAGCCTACAATGTAAGCAGATGGAGAATCGAGCATTATTGGCAATTTATGTTTTTACATTTTTAATCAGAACAATATTGTTTATACGAATGAATTGTAGAGCTTATCCCGATGAAAATGAGTCCAAACACGACATCATTTGGACTGTCTTTAATGAGATTGTAATTTTTATCGTAACATTACGTATCAATGAAACTTGTTCGATTACACTCGAATTTGAACTTATTTTCATCAGGAAAATCCCCTCCATTCGCTCGTCACAATTTCATGAGGATATATTGAAAAATCTAAAAGTTTAAACTTTCATACTTGCGCGATTCTCCATCCGCTTACATTGTATGTCGTCTGTCGTCGCTGGGTCTTTGAAGCTCGGCGCTCGGTAAAAATAATTCGAAGATTTATTAGAAGCCTTCGAATAGAAAATAAAGATAAAAGATGAAAAAATTATTCGAAGTTTGAATAAATCCGCTTCGAATAAAAAAAATTATCTTTTTTCGTCGGATAAATTCTCGTCGAATAAAATTATTCGATACACATCAAATAAAGATACTTTCTTTACTTGAACCTTCGAATAAGGAATAAAAATTATCTTTTATCTTTTACTAGTTATTCGAAATTTTTATTTAGATAAATATTTTGCCCAACTCTGCCATTTTGCATTATCGAGGATTGATTCGCGGCATCCTGGACCC
Organism: Halictus rubicundus; assembly: GCF_050948215.1. Lineage (NCBI taxonomy): Eukaryota > Metazoa > Arthropoda > Insecta > Hymenoptera > Halictidae > Halictus > Halictus rubicundus. The sequence continues at coordinate 250,453 of NW_027488701.1, forward strand.
TAGCTATTCTCGTAGGTACACGTTACGCCGACCTACCGGTGTGTGTGTGTGCCGAGGCACAGCTGTTCGAACGAAGCTACGGCAGGCACCATGCGACCGAATAATGCAAAATGTTGCTCGAAAATGCAAGAGTCGGACCTGTTTGATGGCGAGCGCTCTAGATTTATCTTTTATCTAGCGCTTTTGACTACTGATAAGCCCCATCTTTGCATTATCGAGGAATGATTCGCGGCATCCCGGACCCTTGCTATTCTCGTAGGTACACGTACGCGCCGACCTGGCGGTGTGTGAGTGTGCCGAGGCACAGCTGTTCGAACGAAGCTACGGCAGGCACCATGCGACCGAATAATGCAAAATATTGCTCGAAAATGCAAGAGTCGGACCTGTTTGATGGCGAGCGCTCTAGATTTATCTTTTATCTAGCGCTTTTGACTACTGATAAGCCCCATCTTTGCATTATCGAGGAATGATTCGCGGCATCCCGGACCCTTGCTAGTCTCATCGGTACACGTACATGCCGACTTGGTGGTGTGTGAGTGTGCCGAGGCACAGCTGTTCGAACGAAGCTACGGCAGGCACCATGCGACCGAATAATGCAAAATATTGCTCGAAAATGCAAGAGTCGGACCTGTTTGATGGCAAGCGCTCTAGATTTATCTTTTATCTAGCGCTTTTGACTACTGATAAGCCCCATCTTTGCATTATCGAGGAATAATTCGCGGCATCCCGGACCCTTGCTATTCTCATCGGTACACGTACACGTCGATCTGGCGGTGTGTGAGTGTGCCGAGGCACGGCTGTTCGAACGAAGCTACGGCAGCGCCGTCGTTTACGATGTCGGCCACGCGTGCTCAGATCGCCTCTCTGACAGGCATCATGCGACCGAATAATGCAAAATGTTGCTCGAAAATGCAAGAGTCGGACCTGTTTGATGGCGAGCGCTCTAGATTTATCTTTTATCTAGCGCTTTTGACTACTGATAAGCCCCATCTTTGCATTATCGAGGAATGATTCGCGGCATCCCGGACCCTTGCTATTCTCGTAGGTACACGTACGCGCCGACCTGGCGGTGTGTGAGTGTGCCGAGGCACAGCTGTTCGAACGAAGCTACGGCAGGCACCATGCGACCGAATAATGCAAAATATTGCTCGAAAATGCAAGAGTCGGACCTGTTTGATGGCGAGCGCTCTAGATTTATCTTTTATCTAGCGCTTTTGACTACTGATAAGCCCCATCTTTGCATTATCGAGGAATGATTCGCGGCATCCCGGATCCTTGCTAGTCTCATCGGTACACGTACACGCCGACTTGGTGGTGTGTGAGTGTGCCGAGGCACAGCTGTTCGAACGAAGCTACGGCAGGCACCATGCGACCGAATAATGCAAAATATTGCTCGAAAATGCAAGAGTCGGACCTGTTTGATGGCGAGCGCTCTAGATTTATCTTTTATCTAGCGCTTTTGACTACTGATAAGCCCCATCTTTGCATTATCGAGGAATGATTCGCGGCATCCCGGACCCTTGCTAGTCTCATCGGTACACGTACACGCCGACTTGGTGGTGTGTGAGTGTGCCGCGACACGGTTGTTCGAACGAAGCTACGGCAGCGCCGTCGTTTATGATGTCGACCACGCATGCTCAGATCGCCTCTATTGTCAGAGATCATGCGACCGAATCAGAGAGGATACTCGGAAAATGTCACTCGACACTGAATGTGGAAAGTGCACCCAGCTCCCCATACTGGACGAAAATGTTACTATTTAGCTTCTTCTAGTGGCCGTTATAGCGGTACTATCGACTGTTCAAGGCCACCTGGGAAAACTGGCCCTTAAGTTTGCTTATTTTGTTTACTACTATTATAATTTGCTCAAGTCTCTTATTACTAATTTTGCATATACTTCATTTATTATTAATTTCGTTTTAAATTGAATGTTTTTAAAAATAAAATCTTTGTTAAATTTATTAATTATATTGGTAAATGTGGGTGTCCGGTGTAATGATCGAGGCCGTGTTCGGTGGTATACGTCTTTATTGGTCGGTGGACCGTCGACTGCCCTGTATCGACGTTCGCGACCGAGTGTCGATCGCATACCTTTGACTGACCACCTCTCCCTCGCGTCAGTCAATTGTTTAACAGATGGCGACCGTCCCCGGAGCCGATCTTCACGTGTTTCTTTGCGGCTTTCCGAGGACGGTCGCCGCCGCGTTTACAATGTATATTGGCGGTTCGTCGGCGTGCTATTTGCACGGCCGCCACAGTAAATTTAATTTTCTGCAAACAATTTCTGATATATATTTATACATTAATAACCAAATTACGAGAAGTGCCCAAAAACAGGCCATTAGTCCGCACAGTACGGCGGTCTCTTTATTTTCCGAGATATTTGCAAAAAACTATCTATTTCGATGAAAAATTCTGCCTATTTTGAATGACCGAATTTGTTCTTTAGGGCGGGGGGGGGGGGGGTGTTCTTTTGTTAAAATCCACAAGGAGATTTTTATTATCCACCCTATGAAATTATCGAGTCGATGTTCTCCCACTTTGCAATCAAATTCACAGAAGTAATTTATTCATGATCACGATAAGTTGTTTCTATATATGTATCCATTGAGTTCATAAACGTTGAATGGTCTTCACAAGTGCAAGTATTTCAGGTAGAGACAATTTTGTAATTGCACCGCAAACGATCCCTTCATTTATTCTCAGGTTGTCCCTACAATTTATTTTCCTTACAGCGTGTAGTAGCTTGAAAACTTCACCTTCTGCCGTTGGATACATGTTATATATATATATATATACAGGGTGTTAAAAAAAAACCATTCAATATTTATATGGTATATAGGATACACAGTGCTGAGTGAAAAAGCTATAGTAAACATAGGTTGAAAGGTCAACCGTTTCTGAGATATAAACATTTTTGTTACATTAGACGAATAGACTTGATTCGTTGGACGCGTCGTGAAGTGTTATAGTGATATATACAATTTAGAAGTGTGCGAGAATGTTTTGTTCGACATCGTATCATATTCTCGAACAAAGATTGTGAGTGACTGCCGGTGTGCAATAATTCGCAAGAGTCGTGCACTGAATCGTTCGGACGTGTCGGAAATCCATGGGGTCGAGACGAATCAGTGAAGAATTTTGCTCTTCAGTGATTGATCTCGATCCTATGGATTTCCGACCCGTCCCAACGATTGGGTAACCGATTCTTTCGAATTATTGCACACCTGCAATGACTTACAATCTTTGTTCGAGAATCCGATACGATCCCGAAAAAACCGTTCTTGCACACTTCCAAATTCCAAACAACACTATAATACGCGTCAATTTGAATCCGACATTTTCGAGACGGCGCATGAAGTAATTCTTTTTTCTTTTCCAGAATTATGGAACCAAACACCATCAAATTTGAAAAAATGTCCTTAGAACAGGGGCCATCCGCCCCAACGCCACGGGCCTCGCAGATACCGTGGCCCATTGCGGTAAAATTGTTGCCGCCCAACTTTCCGCCCTCCCGCATCCCGAGGCCATTTGAACGTGGGCCCCCGCCCACCTCCACGGCTAGGCTAAATTATGATTCTTATGTAAGTAAATATAGAATAAATGAAGAAATAATAAAATAATAAATAAATGGTGAATAATTAAAAAATTATAAAGCATAATATTATGTTTCAGAATAAATTGGCCAAGCTGATAAAGCGGGCGGAGTACCGCCAGCGGATGCGGGGCTAAAAAAAGAGAGGCTGCTTTCATCACACACAGGCGATAAAATAAACTAAAATAAATAATAATAACTATAAATTAAAATAATAATAAATATAATTCTTATTATATAATTTAAATACAAAGTAATTATAAATTATTTTTATAATGTTGTTAGGCTTCTTTTATTCACTTGTAAGAAAGTACTAGAAAGATAGATAACGCGATATCGTTAACTTAAATAAATGTGGGCGTATTACAAAATACTATGAATCTTTATTCACGACAACTGTACACGACGACAGTCAGAATCAGAATGTCCTGCTGTCCCAAAAATCCTCAGCCGTGAGAACGCCTTCGACAGTATGCCCCCTTGTTTATGACACCCCCAAGCTAAAGGACTTTCCCTTGTGGAAGGGCAACGCGCTGACAAAAACCACATGGCCTGCCTCGACCGTTTGCTTACTTCGATTTTTCTAACACACTTTTCACGCTGTATTCTTGGAATTCACTTTTATTACTTTTTTACACGCGGTTTGCAACCGTCTCACACGCTGGTTCGTTTGCTTCTGGTGAAAACTACACGCACGCGTCTCTACGTTCTATCTTTTCTTTCGCTCCTTCACACGTATTTACTCATTCTTTCTCTCTCTTCCTTCGCGCTCATTTGTTCATACTCGCTCTCTTTCTTCACGCTCATTTGTTCATCCTCGCTCTCTTTCTTCATGCTCACTTCACGCGTACTGACACATTCTTTCTCTTTCTCTCTTCACGCTCACTTCACGCCGCTACAATGTTATTTCCAAGAGGCCGCGGCATCAATATTAATCATAATTATTATTATAGATGATTTCATTTCTTTTCGTTTGTTTGTTTGTTTATTTCGATGTTTTAGTTTGTTTTGTTTGTTTGTTTCTGTTTAATTTTAATTTTACTTTGAATATTCCCCTATCATAAATTATATAATAAATATTCTGTAAGGAAATAAAAATAAATAAATAAAAAATAAATATATATAAAATATAAGTTTGTTTGTTTGTTTATTTTCATGTTTTAGTTTGTCAGTTGTTTCTTTGTTTCTTTTTGTTTGTTCGTTTTTGTTTAACATAAACGTAGGGGACGGAGCCGTTGGCGGAAATCGCCGATTAGGTCAGCGAAAACGCAAAAACGACCAGCGTTTTTGTGGAGCAGGTCGTCCGCGGATGGCCGAAAAACATCAACGCAACGACAGGTGAATGCCCGAGCGAGCGGGTGCGAATGAATGTGAGAGAGTAAGGAAGGTGCGACGACCGCGAGCGATGTAGGTGATCCGATTCGGGTGTATGTATTAAGGACCATCGGGCTATATATGCGAGGTAGGTCGCGGTCGCGGAAGTAGAGAGTCAGAGTTTGACGGAGAGAGAGAGAGAGAGAGAGAGAGAGAGAGAGAGAGAGAGAGAGAGATATTAAACTGCACTTTATTGATCGCAGACCGATCACAGGCGGCACGACCAGCCGGTCACTCGCGAGCGATGGAGAGAACGAGGACGTCACGAGGTGCGCACGATCGAGAGAGAGAAAGCGCGATCGAGAATCGCGAGCCGGCGGATGGACGGATATCTTGCGCGTGCAGATTTCTGCCGTCGGAACGCGAAACGCGTGCCGCCGCGATACGGAAATCTTTAACGCGGGCGACGGAGATCTTCAACACGCGGCAGAATGCACGTAACGTGGCGCGGAAGATTGTAGAAAATACTGCGAAAGAGCAGTTCGAGATCGCGAGAGTCTCCGAGCGAGAGATTTTGAAATCTGACCTGAGCGAGACGAGCGCGAGCAGCAAACTAGCGCGAGAAATATGACTGAAGACGAACGTTAAGAGCGTTAAGCAGCGTGATGCGAGTGACGAACATTAAGAGAGCGAGAAGGCACACGCAGATGCCTTCAATAACAAGGACCATCGAATGTGGAGCACCGTGATTGGTGCTCCCGAATCGGATAATCCTTGTTTGTCTCGATTTGAAGGATTCGAGCGTTGAAATTCGGCCAATGAGAGACGAAACTGTTGCTACGCGGTGTCGAGCAACGGCGACACGCGTTCTTGCCGCGTGTTGACATACGAGACAAAAACTGTATGATACAGCGGTCGCCAGTTGAGACAATAGCCGCCGAATTCCAACGCTTGAATCCTGAACAAATTGTAACTTACCGAAAGTGCTGTTTCTAAAAATCTTGACCTTGTACTTGGTCCATAAATTGTTACTGGCCTCCATTTTTTTTATTGCGGTCATCAAACGACCCCGTTGCAGTGGTGGCCAGTAACAATTTTCGCCCTCTAACCACTTTGTTAGCACTGCCTCCATGCTGCCATCTTCGATGAACTGAACCACCGTCCACGTTGCAGTTTCCATTGTTTGCTTGCCTAGAATTGAAAAATACAGTCAAAATTTCTGTGGCATGGTTTATAAGAAAACATACTAATTTAAACATTAATTAAAGAGATATATACGGAAATTAAGAGAAGTTATATCAATGTAACAAATATAGCGGAAGAGCATAAGCAAAAACACGAACGATAACAAATAGTAGCAATAAAAATACTTACTTGTCTGAATATTACAAGAATGACGATGTGGAATTATGTTGTTCTCACTTCACACACTTGCTCCTGCTCCCAGATCGATTCACTCGCAAAATTACTTAAAGTGCCGAATACGTCTCCGGATGGTTCCACGATAAGTAATGAGAAGTCACTCGCGCTCCTAGAAGACACCCTCGCCCATCCCCACTCCGCGGCCAGATCCCTTAAGAACAAGGTATCGTCCACAGTAAAGACCCCTAACTTTCTAAACATGTGTCAACGAAAGCTCCGACTCGGGTGTGAGTACAACCTCAAGTTGCCAGCCATCGCACAGTGGCGAATTCGGCCGAGTTCGTGGCCAAAATTCGTATCTTCAAATCTATGATGAATTATTGAAATAAATGACGACGATATGACTCCCCTAAAGACGTCTTTTTCAAGACGTGGTTTTAACGTCTGAAATAGATACCGAAATAAAACTGACATCTGAAATATAGCTATGTTAGTACTTTTTAATTTGTACTATGTATGTACAATATCTCTTTTTTACACAGAAGAGCATGCGTTTATGTTTTAAAAATTAACACCAACACTAAAAAATATTGTTCACAGAAAGTTCTAGCCCCCGGTAACATGACGGGTTTTATATCTGACTAATCCGGTACTGGCAGACAGAGGGTAACTTTTTCCCGTCAATTTGTGCTGCCTCACCTTATCTGGCGATACTGGCAAGGGATCATATTCAGATGCGAAAATCCCATTTTGATGAGACTTATGGGAGCTTATAGTTCTTTGAAAGAAATTTGACACGTGCTTTTTTATCAGCAACCATACACTCGGGCGTTAAAACCATATTTTTTGGGATATCTCGGAAACCAGACGTCGAAAAAATTTGAATTTTTTTTTAAATTGTGTGTTTTTCAATGGGAAATGTAGTCGCGCAAGAAAATTTTAACAAAAGCTTCTTGTTTAAACAATATATTAAAAATTTGATTTTTCTTCAGTTTCCCTTATTTATTGTTAGTTCATTTTAATGTAAACTTGGGTGTGTGATCTTTGATCCAAAATAGGGGGTACATGTTTCAGGATTTTTTTTTGCCATTTAACAATAATTATGCATAATGGAAGATATTCTTGCGCCTGGCGTGCGTAGGAAGGAATTCTGGCTGGTTTTATCGAAATATAAGCATTTAGTATAAACCTGTATAGTATTTTAAACAATACCACTGGGTTATGTGTCGTTTATTATTTTATTAGTAGCGAAAGAAGGTGGCGCAGGTAGCAGCGTGACGCGGTGCTAATTATAATTACGGCGCGCCGCAAAAAAATCAAATTTTTAATATATTGTTTAAACAACAAACTTTAAAAAAAAAAAGTGTGAAAAACACACAATTTAAAAAAAAATTCAAATTTTTTGGACCTCTGGTTTCCGAGATATCTCCAAAAATATGGTTTTGACCGCCAACTTTGAGGGCTGTTTTCACCCCTTCAAAGTGGATGGTTGCCGATAAAAAAAAACAAGTGTGAAATATTTTTCAAAGAACTATAAGCTCCCACAAGTTTCATCAAAATCGGATTTTCGCATCTGATTATGTTCCCTTGTGAGTATGAAAGGGACGAGGAGTTCTAGCAATAAATGACGGTCGACGAAGCGAGGTTCTACTGTAATTATTTCTCTTTCTATCGATATTTTACCGACCGTATATGACACCACATTTTAAAAAAGGACATCTTAAACAATATCATATGATGAAGTCTATTGCCAAAACAACCGCTGGTAACCAATGCGTTAACTATTTCTAGCCCATCATCATGTTTTCTATCATCCTACCAATGATTCACAGATTAAATAGGAGTCACGAGTGACCGACGAGGAATAAGTCGTAGCCAGAAGAGAACAAAAACACGAGGGGTCAACCGTATGGCGATCAGACGTATTAAAAACGCCGTAAGCAATTCTCCCCCTAAATTCTCTTCCCTTGGCGCGGTTCTCATCTCTGACGGTCGCAGGGGTGGGAAGAAAGGATGTCCCGTATATACAGTTTCGCTGTCAAAGGTACGATACGTAGTATCGGTTAGCGGGTAGCGATATTGTTACCACCGGGATGCTTCTGTTCTCACTGAAGAAAAGGGTGGTATTTGCTGAGAGCACGTGGGTGGTACACACCGCGACATACATTCTGTGTAAGACTCTAGCAAACCGCGCGTGCCTGTGTTGCACGAAAAAATTTGCCCTTTCCGGAGGCGATGCTTTATTTCCAGAGAAACTGTTTGTCCCTGAGCCTCGTGGCTGGAAAAATTATGATAGTGGAACTGGCAAAAGTGGAGCTAACACCTCTCCTCACCTGTGAAGAAATGCGGAAAATACGAAGCGGATACTGTTGCTCAACGTATCCTCTTCGAAACGGATTTATATTATTTAGTGATTGTAAAATCGAGGCAGCCAATCGATGGGGGCAGAAATAAAATAAATCAGCATACGAGAAGCATGTAACAATTTCCGATATTTCGCAGCCGATTAAACGACCAGCGATCGAGCAGTGGCTCCTGAAACTTATTACTCTGACGTAACGGCGAAGGGCAGAGGGGGTGGGGCCGACACGAACGTGAACGCTACCAAGCAGAACCGGGGGTAATGTAGAATGAAAAACGAGGAAAAGTCGAAGATAAAATTTCACTGTAGCTGAAAAACGCGGAGTATCAAGCCGATTTTTTCCTTACGGCGTTGAAAACGTAACAATGAAATTATTGGCCACAACTAACACTGATTCCTACCGTGTCCCTGCTGGCCAATCCCGCGAATGGAAACGGTAAAATCGGATTTGTTACGTTCTGTCGAAAGCTCTTGATCGGGAGATTAAATATCTTCACATTCAAATTCGTGGAATTTAAAAGGTTTTTGTATCAGCCCATTGAGAGCATCGAATTTAAAACATTATATTTTGAACGATTATTCATCCCAGGCTAAACGAACAATGATTAACAAGACCGAGGATTTTATAGATTCGTGTTAAAAATGGATGGATCAAACGCAAAACAGTATAGAAGCATTTAGAAAATCTAGAAACGCATAAACGATTTAAAAGGGAAATAAATTTGGTCTCTGTATTTTTCAACGAACGCAGGCGATATTTCTTTCGCATTAGAATTCGCAATATATTGATTAATATTTCGCCCGAACGACTCGATGACTCTTCTCTCTCCGTAAACATGTAATCTGTTAAATTTTCGATTTTAATAAGCGCGGATATTTCCGGCCAACGGGCAAATAGACCATCCACGCGATTATACACAAAACGCGATAAAATAAACGCGTCATTTGTTGCGAACGTGATTTTTATTTTATTTCCAATCTCGCGAAATCCCATGGTCATTTACGGAAGAATTGAAATAAATATTTTTTTAAATTTTCAATGTATCCGCGCTCTGATTGACCCGCGTTTTTCGTTAATAACTCCTTAACGAAGCCGAGCAGAACATTTTCACGGAGGAAAAAGTTATATAAAATTTATTGTTATGATAAAAGTTATTATAAAAAGTAATAATAATAATATTGCTTTATTCAGCCTTACGGCCAAGAATTGGACTCGGTTTACAATAACCTATGAATACAAAAAATAACTATCTTATCCACGCATTAATTCTCTCTCTCTCTCTCTCTCTCTCTCTCTCTCTCTCTCTCTCTCTCCCCCCTTCCCTCTTCGACTCACCCATCCCTACCCTGACTACTCTACCTATATTCTGCCTGTTCCTATTCTTATTCCGATTATTGCACCATTTCCTACTCTGTTATCTTTGGTTTACGCTTCCTTATATTACCTTTATATTTCTGCTCGCTTATCTCTCTTCTTCCTGAACTTTTGAAGCCGCGCTTCAACATTTGTATCTATCCTCCCACTCACTATGTCCTCCATCCTGATCCTTCCCTCCATTTCCCTGCATTCTCTTGTTAGATGCTCCAGATTGCCATACCTGTCCCCACACAGGTCGCATTCTCTTGCTTCGTCTCCCAGCCAGTATTTGTTCCAGTTTTCTGCATTTCCGCATCTTACTTGGGCTACTAACTTTTGACTTTCCCCTCTTCCCTCCTTACTTAGGTATTCTGGTAACTCTGCCACTCTTATAAACTTGTACCTTTTGTTATATTTTGACTGCTCTATCCTTGTATATTGTTCTTGCCGTTGTACCTCAATGTCTCTCTCCTTTAGCCTCTCCGCTACCTCCATCTCTAGCCTTATCATCTCTTCCACCCCTGCTTGGCTCCATCCGTTTCTCTTTAAGTATTCCTCCCTTTCTTTCCCGCTTTCGCCCTGAACTTTCCCTGATTCCTTTTCCTTCAGACATTCCTTGACTATCTTCCTCCCTGCTCTGTTTCTTACTCCTTCCGTGTATTCCCATGGCCTAATTCCTGCCTTTACTCTAAGCCTCGCCCTTTTTGTTTCTTCCACTACCAAGTATCCTGGGGTACGCACGTCCAAACCAAGTGTCCACTTTATATATTTCAGCTGAATCCTTTCTACTTCTGTTCTCTCCTTAAAGCCCCATAGCTCTACCCCGTATAGGAGTACCCCCAGTACCAACGTATCAAAGAGAAACATTCTCATTTTAAAATCATTTTTAAATTTCCTTTCGCCGATTCCCCATACTTGATTTAGGACCACGTTCGCTCTCTTTATCCTTTCCTTTACGTGACCTGCTATCTTTCCGTTGCTTTCAAACTTTATTCCTAAATAACAGAATTCCTTGACTTCCTCTACCGTTTCCCTCTTCCAGTTCCATGCAGCTTTCTTCTTTTTTTCTCTCCCAATTTATTTTAATAGTATCATCGTTGTTAGAAATTCTAACTGTTAATAGAGATTTTAAGAAATTAGAATTGTCCCAAACAACGCGTTTTACGTTCTACGTGTCGTGCTGAGTATCGTAGGAGCATGAACTGATCGCGTGCCATAGCTCTGTTAATTTTACGGAATTTTTAATTAAAATTCCGGAGGGCCAGACAACGGTATTCGATTACAATATTTCTCGAAATCAAGCCACGAAATTCTATCGTATTCTAAGAATAATTATTCTGATTATTAAATAGATTAAGAAATAATTTAATAAATAATCAAATTGTTTGACGAATACTTCGCGTTTGCTTTAAACCTCACAAGAAAACTTCGATTGACTATTTCGCCGAGGGATTTTTCGCATGTTCCGGGAAGTTCATATTTATTCATCGAGTTGCATTGGCGTTTGAAACAAACGGAAGAATGGGATGAATAAGTTCTTGTTTGCATACCCGACATATGTAGATATTCCCGTTGAAATCGCGCACGTGACGGGCTTTCTTGTTTATCCGTAAAAATTCGAATTTCATTCTCCGCTCGAAAAATTTGCGTCACAGAGGGGAATCATTATTCCCGCAGGGTATTATATCCCGTCGGCCGGGATCGTGTGCGCCCGAATACGAGGCGCATACAATAACACGCGATCCGCTTCTTGTTCCATATTTCACGGTGGGCCCAATAAGGATCACAATTAAGCCCGCAGTGTTCGTCTTCCGCCATTTGACAGTGTCTAACTCTCCTTACGCAAAATTATGCGCGGTGACTTCCGGCCCGTGTTAATTGCGACGTGGAATCCGTGGAACACCGTATCGAACGCGATTGTCGAGAGTGGATTGTCAAAAATGGAATTGAACAACGGGCAATAAACAAACATCGTTAAGTGCTAATTTTTGTTCGCTGTGGATTTTGTGCATTTATAGAAAAATGGAAACTGGAAAGCTAAATTGTGAAGGTGTTAGAAAAATTGGAGAATATTATTTTCAATTTATGAAAGTTGTTGAAAGAACAGGCACATTTTCATCTTGTTTCTATTTTTTACGATCAACTTATTATTTATTTAGAACAATTTTATTTTCTGTAAAGGTTTTCGATACAAGAATCGAAAGTTTCTTATCGAAATGCAACAATGGTGATGACACTGGCAAGACCCGTGTTGTTGACATATATCGAAAATTCACTGTACTTCCAAATTTCGGTAATTCAGAAATTGTCCGGCGATCGACAAACCAGCCCTCGATCACTTGTGACTCATCTCAACTTCGATGACCTTATGAGAACGACGAGAGACGTTTGACCTTAACTGCCGAGTCCTTCTATTTTGGGGGGTGTGAAAAATTCATGTGCTTTTTGCCTCTCATCACGGACGCGATGCTTAACGAGATATTTTATTTATTATGGCGGGTGATTCTTGTCGATGGACTGCGGATGTTTGGGCAATTTTCAGTTTCTGTAGTCAAACTTTAATAAACCCCACGAAATCTTATTTTCAGTGGTAGCAACTTTGTAGATCTAAAATCAAGAAAAATTCTACTCCATTCTATTGAATTTTGTAGTGTAGATATAATTGAAATCAATCTGAAAAGCCGGATATAATCATTTTCTTTGGGGTTATTGCAGGAAAGAAGATAGCTGAACTTCTTAAAGGTAGTTTCCGACGGATCGGTTGAAAATAATGAAAACGGTACGCTAACGTACACCGATCAGAAACATTTCTATCTTCGTTATATCTTGGAATTATTTCCTGCGCGAAATTGCGTGCAACATCCGTAAAAGTCGATTTTAATTTTTCTTTTTATTTAAGCACAATGGCATTCCTTATTACAAAAAAGTAAGATGTACGAGCAACAACGGTGTCAACATCTCCGCTAATTTCCCGTCAAAAAACTTCCCGCAAAGCAGCCACCTTTGTTCGCGTAAAAACGAAGGATCTCCTAAGTGGTTTTCTTGATTGAGGGGATGAAGAAATTCATTTTTATCTCCCGGAGATACGAGGACGCGCGAAATACGTCTGTAATTGTGTGTGAACCGTATAATCGTCGAGCATACTACTTGAGCATATTTCGATTTTCTAGAAACCGATAGATCTTATTTGTTTGCTAAAAGCCATTTTATTAATCGATTATACACTCGCCATATTTTGGACAGTAGTGGTCAGTTATGATACAGAAGCACGTTGGGGTGTTAAGGGTTAATAGATGACACGAACTTCCACGTTTATCTAACCCGATCTAATTCGTCGGGGGTTACAACCCCTAAAAGCCCCGTTAATTCGACCGGTAATTTCAAGCGATAGATCGAACCGGGCAAGTGACGAAAGTTTAAAATTCTCTGACTTTATTAAACGTAACTCGATCAGCTTGTAAACTTGGCCCGCGTCCCATTAACTAATTGTTTTCACAACGCCATGGTTTCCCGGCCAAGGTAAGTTATGAAAACGAGGCTGGCCGGTGCATCCGATAACTATGCGATTCGATTCCCTGCGTCTTCAGAGCTGCACATGACTTTTTATTCCTCGGCGGAGGCTAAGGAAAATGATTTCCATCCACAATGGCCGACGTCGCGGACGTTCTCGCCGTTCCCTCGAACTGATTCGTTCGATTGTATCAGAAACTTTCTGTATTTCGTCCTCTATGAAACGATATGCTCTCACCTTGTTCTTATAAGGATCATTCCACGCGAAATCGGACTCTTGTTGCAGCAATGTTTCGCATTTTGTTCAAATTTGAATATGTTGTAGTCACCTATGAACAAGTCTCAAAGGATTTTCATGATTTTACAGAAAAGTAAGAAAGTGTCACTCTTGTTTCATTAAATTATACGGCTAGAACTAACAAATCGACAAAGATCAAAGATGAGTTTTTGGGAGCATATAGTGATAACGTAAGAGAGTATACTAAAAATGTTGTCATTTGAAAAAAATGTTTTTTTCACCATTCATTTTGCAATTGTTTGAAACAGATGCAATATTTTCATGGCCGGAATATTCTTAAAAATTTGAAAAAGAATGGGGAGATAGCGCAAAGTGTCCCCATTACTGACAATTTAATGAGAATTAAAATTATTTTAAGTGAACGCTGCACGTAGGTAAGATGTCCGGCCGCTGCTTCTACCGCGCGCCTGCCGTCGGAAGCTGTATGTCACGGTGCAGCGTTCACTTGAAATAACTTTAATTACGGAAATTTGAAACTGTCCGCTTTTATGAGAAAGTTCCTCATTTCCCTTAAAGTTTTTAAATTGCTCCTGCCACGAAAGCAGGAACATTTGTTTCAAACAATTGCAAAATAAACGGTGGAAAAACATTTTCTTCGAGTGACAACATTTTTAGTCTACATACACTCTAAGGATGCGTGCCAATTTAAGAGTAAAATTGTCGCGACTTATTCTCCAGAGTCAATTCGTCAGTGTTTTACATATTATGCACGAAAGGAATGGCACTCTCCGGTAGCATCGGAAGTATTTGCTACCGGAGAGGGCTATTCCTTTCGTGCATAATAAAACACTGACGAATTTGACTCTGGAGAGCAACTCGCGACAGTTTTACTCTCAAATGCACACACAGTCCGGTGCAGTCCGGAGTGTACGGTACGTTAAAAACGTTGTCATTTGAAATAAAAAAAATGTTTTCTTCACCATTTATTTATTGCAATTGTTTTAGACAAATGCAATGTTTTCGTGGCAGGAACATTTTTCAAAATTTGAAGAATACGAGGACCTTTATCAAAATATCGGACAGTTTAAAATTGACGAAATTAAAGTTATGAAATGAACGCTACACCACAGACGAGGTATAAGATAAAAGATGAAAAAATTATTCGAAGTTTGAATAAATCCGCTTCGAATAAAAAAAATTATCTTTTTTCGTCGAATAAAATTATTCGATACACATCAAATAAAGATACTTTCTTTACTTGAACCTTCGAATAAGGAATACAAATTTTTTTTATCTTTTACTAGTTATTCGAAATTTTTATTTAGATAAATATTTTGCCCAACTCTGCCATTTTGCACGATCGAGGAATGATTAGCGGCATCCCGGACCCTTGCTATTCTCATCGGTACACGTACACGCCGACCTGGTGGTGTGTGAGTGTGCCGAGGCACGGCTGTTCGAACGAAGCTACGGCAGCGCCGTCGTTTACGATGTGGACCACGCATGCTCAGATCGCCTCTATTGTCAGAGATCATGCGATCGAATCAGAGAGGATACTCGGAAAATGCCACTCGACACTGAATTTTTTTTTTTTTTTTTATTTTCATTGCTATTAATATTAACAACAATAATACAAAGACTTGAGTCCACTCGGACCCATTAGCCGCAAATATATGTTTCCCTTATACCTATATACATAACGATTTGACTTACGTACTAAGTTGCACATTTTCCTATATATATATTTTTATTTCTTTTTTTTTTTTTTTTTTTCTCTCTCACTCGACACTGAATGTGGAAAGTGCACCCAGCTCCCCATACTGGACGAAAATGTTACTATTTAGCTTCTTCGAGTGGCCGTTATAGCGGTACTATCGATTGTTCAAGGCCACCTGGGAAAACTGGCCCTTAAGAAGAAATTTCGCAGTTATTTTCTCATTATTTCTTTATCAATGTTTTAATTTGAATAGATCTTGTTTTCTTGAAGTTGGAATTTATGGGATATGGGTCGTAGGGATTGGTGTTTCCTTATGACTTCTGTGAAATATATTCTTTACCTTCCTTGAGTTTTAGCGCCTTATATATATACATTAATATATGAAGTAAGGTATGAAATTATCGAGTCAAAGTGGTCAATGTTTTTTCACTTTGCAATCAAATTCACAGAAGTTATTTATTCCTGATCACTATAAGCTGTTTCTATACTATATGTATCGATTGCCAAATGATTCCTTCAAATATCTCGATGCTTTAAATTTGACTGTGATTTCGGACCTGACATGAGTATAGAAATGCCGCGAGTGGAAATACTGGAACATTTCGACAAGAAAAAAACGTAGATAAAGCGAATATGTACGAAATAGACATAATAAAGGATTTATTTTGTACATATTAAGAAGCAATATTTTATTCACTATATTGTCTTTTAATCTATTTCTTTTTTTTACTAATTATTTCGCCAGTCTTTGAGAATACTCTTTCGGAAGGAACAGATGTTGTCATAACACAAAGATACTCCTTCGCAAGCTTTGATAGTGTTACGTCCCAAGTGGTATGAATTACGATCTTAAGAGGATAGGACGCAGTTTCGAACCTACCTGCATACACCGGCTATGGTTCGGGAAATTGAGGCTCGTTTAAATAACTTTGTACCCTTATTTTGAAAACAACAAAATTATTGATTTATTCAAAGTGTGGTTCTGAATCAGAGATTACAAATTTGATTTTACAAATATGGTTTATATAGCGCATATACTGGAGTGCTTACAAATAGTTTGATTATAATAATAATAATAATAATATTAATATTACCGTGATCACGGGTTCGGATTCGGTTACAATGTACTCCGACTGCTGACACTGGTCTTTGAAACGGTTTGTCGCGAAACAACTGAACGAACTATTTTAACTTCAAAAGAGACTACTGGACTATTGACTATGACTGAATAACTGATTGTTCACGATTGTCTGACTGACTGACTGACTATTTATAACTGAATTTTAGGAGTTGGTCCCCCTTTTTATAAGATGCACAATCCTTTGTTTTTCAAAGATGCTGGCACAGGAGTCTCTACCTTGCATCTTTTTATCTTCTTGATGTCTCCTGACTAGTCAGCTGTACGCCGACAGGATCTTTTTACCATGAAGTCGGCGTCTTTTCTTATAATTTGGCATATTTGGACACCTTTCCTGTTTGTTCTCAGCGTGTAAACTGAGAACTTCATCTGCGTGTCTTGCAGGAAGAAAAGTTGGAGTCGTTTCTCGTGCTACCTTACTGCGTAGAATTTTTAACATATATCTTAATCCTATTTTTACTTCTCCTCGTGCGACATAATCGGATGTCCATAATAATTCATAATAATTCTTCATCTGAGGGTTTATTCGTTGGCGGTCGAACCACCGGACGTTCACTGCCTCTGTCTGCTGGGACTGTGATTGACTGCAATTCTGTTCCCCGCGGGGAAAAAAAAAAACAGTAATAATCTATCTATCTATTATAACGTATCTATCTATTATAATCTATCTATCCATCTATCTGTGCATTGTGCGGCCACTTCTTACTTACAGTAACGAGCAAAACTGAGTCTACACTATTTCAAGCAACATAACTTTCTAAAAATTAGATCAAATGACTTGAATTTTATTGAGAAGTTAGAAGGATTAGTTTATTAGACGAGGTGTAAAAAATTTTTGAAAAAAATTTGAATTGGTCGGAATCGCAAAAGAAATAGTAAAAGTTGATTTTTTCAGGCTCTTTTATCTGAGCCTGTATTGAAAATTTAAAGAATGTATTTGATTCGTTCGAATAAATTATGTCCATGCTGAAAATTTCACCGGTATTGACTTATTCGTTTACGAGTTATAAACGATTAAAAATTGCGATTTTAAGCCGAAAATCGTGAAAAATGGCAATTTTTCCACTTTTTCTCTAAAGGGTGTGTGCCTGGATCACGCGAGTACTCAACAGCACAGAACGCTTCACGATTTTGCGTGTTATCCTTGCGCAGGGACCATGCTAATCTTCTCTGTATCGTTCCAAATTTAGTATATGTGCTGTCGAAGCAATTACATGTCAGACACAACCTCCATAATTTCCAACCAGGGCGTTTGATATGTCCCACCGGATATCTGGTGCAGCGAACGGACGATTATCGTCTGTGAGTTACGCACGATCTAACCACGAAATTATACTAAAGGCATAGAACATGTCAAGACACAACACAATCGTCCTACATATTTCATCGTCCATTACACAAGTATATATCATCGGAATTAAATCATATTTGGTTTAGTTTTAATCAGAAACATGTTGGTAAATATGTTGGTAAGAGTTTCATAAAAAAAAATAATGACAAATAAAGAAGTTTTGTAACTGGATTCGATTAGTCTTCTGGTCTCACACCGATATAGCCGACAATGTGTGCCACACTTCTCGGCGACGACGGCTCTTGACCTTTGCTGTTTTCGCCGTTTTCACGTCAGTAGCGTTTTCAAGTTATAGGTTTCTTATGACTTGAAGAGGGTACGACGGTTTCCAGCGTTCCCTGTGTAGTTCAAATGGGACGCTCGGCGAGAACCTCCGATTTCGTATCTTGTCAGTAAAAACGGCGGACTGACAAACAACGAGATTTCACTGTAATAGGCAGTCCTTATAGTAATAGTTATATAGTATTTGTATGGAGTTTTCTATTTTTTAAATATTTACCTCTTTGTGTATGCACAGGATCACGAGCAGGTTGAACCCATTTACGAGCAGACCCAGGAGGGAGCACAGCAGGATGGGCACGTCAACAAAAGAAGCGTCCATCTTCGAGTCTCTTGCTGAAACACGCCATTCGTAGCTTTATCTTAGTATTAAATAACGAATTTGTACGGTGTCACGTTGCCCTGATTTTCGGCCCGTCCGACGGGAGAAAAACCCGGGCAACGGCGGGTTTTTACAGACCGTGAAGCCGGGCCACGTTCGGCCGCGCGAAACGTGGTCCACCCGGGACAAACGGCGCACAGTGGTGCCAAGGCGGCAAAAAGTCCATTTTATAAATTTTCGATTTTTATAAAAAAAAATTATTTCTGTATAGCCTAATAGTGCGTGCATGATGTGCCAAAGTCAGATTTTTGAAAAAAAATTTTTTACGGAGATATACGCATGGTAAATAACCATTTCCTCGCTCCTGGGAATCCATCAGTTTTCAGTGCGAAAGTTATGTAATTACTCCGCCTATAATTGAATACTAAGGGGTCTACAAATCATATGGGTCATTGCAAATGGTTTTAACTATTGACTGGAAAAAAAAGTTTTCCAAAAAAAGTTGTTTAACATTAAGTAATATGGACTAACCTGAAGCCCCTTTGCGTTACGCTCATTTTTTATTTATGGCGGAATACAAAAAATCCTTTGAAAAGCTTCGATCTGGAACTAATCGTTTTGGCAAGTTATAATATTGATCTAGCTTTGTGCAAAAAATCACGAGATACTTCGAGATGCTTTCGCGGCAATTTAAGTTCAAATATCAACTTTCGGAATTTCCAAGAATGAATCGCACGGAAGTCATGATTATTTGATGTTTCAGGTGAAATTTTTAAGGGTTACATATCGGATAAGAAAAAAAAGTGACATTCATACATATAAAAAGATATTTAATAACAATTTTTTATGTTAAATAAACGAAGTTTTCGTTCACTGGACTACTGTCGCAAAAATGCAACAGGTATTTTGTGGTAGTGCTCCAATGAACGCTGTAAAAATAATTTATGTCAGATAAAAAAAATTGTTATTAAATATTTTCTTATACATAAAAAATTAATAAATCGTATGCACTTCTCATTTTTCTTTATTATTTAGAAATATTCCTAAAAAATTTCACCTGGAACATCAAATAATCGTAACGTCCGGAAAATTCACTCTTGGAAATTCTGAAAGTTGATATTTAAACTTAAATTGTGACGAAAGGGTCTCATGATTTTTTGCACAAAGTTAGATCAATATTACACCTTGCCAAAACGATTAGTTCCAGACCAAAATCTATTAAAGTATTTGTTGTATGCTTCCATAAATAAAAAATGGGCAGAAAACGGAGATTTTCGATTAGCCCATACTACTTAATGTTAATAACATTTTACACAAATTTTTTTTGCCTAATAAGCGTTCTACCTGTGGCAATCTCTCGACAAATTTTCAAACAAATTCGTTGGATAGTTTCGTTTTTATAGATTTTTTGCCGCTTTTTGGCCATTTGGCACCACTGTGCGGCGTCTCGTCGACTCGATTTTCGCGACGGTTCTCTCAAGTTCGGTACTCAGAACGGGCGCCAGACACGAGGACGGTGCCACACGAAAAATTACGCTATGACGCGAATCGGCCGCCGCGATCTCGATTCGACGAGCACCGCGCGATATCCTGGAAAGCCCCTACACGTGTCAGGGTTCTACGGGAAAGAAGGACGGGGCATTCCCCGCGGCGGGAAAGTTGCTCAGAATTACGACACACGAAAGTGGGCTTCTACTTTACATTTATTGTCGTTCGGGTGTTACAAAAAGCTGCCGGCAAAACCCGGCAGCGGTGGTCCGAGAAGCCCGCACGATTGTACAAAATACACGACGGATGGACGGTCGCTCGCGCTTATCGTACCCGAAACACAGCGTCTCGCAGGTGTATTCGGCAGCTGCCCTCAAATCGTTATCATACGCCGCAAACTGTTACTTATTGTAGGCAACCGTTAAGGTCCAGCTTTCCCAGGTGGCCTTGATCCGCCACAGTGTGCGTGCCGTGTGCGTGTGCCATGGTGTGCCGCACACAACGCTAGATCGTACAAGATTGCAAGGGTTCGGGAGGCGTCAATTTATGGCTCGATAATGTAAAGATGGGGCATGTCAGTGGTCAAAAGCGGTAGATGAAGGATAAATCTAGAGCGTTTGCCACCAGGCAGGTCCTACTTTTGCGTTGTCGAGCAACATTTTGCATTATTCGGTCGCATGATGCCGAATGCCCGAAATCTGCTATGCAGATGACACCCTGATTTATGCCGTGGGGGAGGACTGGAGGAGGACCAGGCACCACGGTGAGGCCGTCCTGGACTGCATGGTCGGGCGAATTCGGAGGATGGGGCTGACCGTGGCCGCCGCAAAGACCGAGGCGATCTGGTGGTATGGATCGCCTCGGCCGTGGCGGCTACCCCGTGGTCAAGACCTCCGGATTCGCGTCGCTAAAACCTCCGTCGAGATCGGGCCCAGGATGAGGTACCTGGTCCTGGTCATAGACGGCCGCTGGCGATTCGAAGGACACTTCGGGCTCCTCGCCCCCCGACTGGAGAGGACGGCAGCCGCCTCGGGAAGCTCAATCCGAAGGCTCCAGGGATGGGAACACCGGGTGGGCCCCTCCGCCCGGGGTCTTATAGCGTAGGCAGTGGGGGAGGTTAAAACCTCCCCCGGGGTATGATGATAGCTGGGAGGTGTCCTGTTGAGTACACGCGTGATCCAGGCACCTTCCATTTAGCTTAGGTGGGCGTGGGTTCTGTAGTGGGTAGCCCCTTGGGGATCTTTCCCCAAGGGGTAGTCCCACATAACCCCGACTCCCCCCAGGGGGTCGGGGTATGCGTAACGTCATTTTCCCTACGGAAAAAAAGGGGGGGACGTGGGCAAATTTTGAAGCATAAACCTCGTTTTCATAATATCCCTAATATTTTTACTTGACAGAAACATATACAACAATACCTCCCGACCCCAATATAACACTAGATTTATTATTAACAATAAGTAATGTGCCGACTAAAGATAAAAGATTTAATAGACAAGTCGATGCACTTAATCCATGTAAAAAAAATGTTAAGGAGATAAGTAATACAGCCCGTAGATGACTAAAGGCCGAAAGTACTCCAAAAATATTTTTCCGGAAAATTATTAAAAAATAGTTTAAACATAGTTAAAAAATGTTTTTACAACAGCGTAACAACAATCATACGGTTAGAAATCGAAAAAACATCTAATTAAAGAAAAAAAAATTGGACCCGGGCGAGATCCGAACCTGGTCCACAGCTACTGCACCAACCGGCGCCGTTGAAAATACCTTCGAAATATTGGGATATATCCTGCGTAGTATAATTGTTGTTTTTTGTATTACGCAATTTTTAAAGTCTGGACGATGTTTCCCTGAACTTAGAGATGTTTAATATTACATAATATATTTTTACGATAATCATAACTTAGTTTTTAACGGAAAAAACGCCGAAAAAAGTGGTTTTTATTTTTTCCTACTATGACGCACCAATCGCAGGAATTTGAAAAAAATTGAGCATAATGCTTAGGGCAATATCTCATTGTTAAATTAATTCTGTTCTAGTGTCTCTTCGATTTCCATATGAAATCTGCATTTTTTCGATTTTTACAGCCAGAGTTTGCAACCGAAAAATCTGAAAACGACTCGAAGTATGTGGTTTGGTGTCCGAAACGTGTCAGATTTTTTTCAGAATTTTAAATGGGGAAAATGGGCCAAAAACTGGATTTTCGTTTTTCCTCTATAACTACCTTTACAGATGTGCTATAGGACTAAAACTTGGCTGAAAGGTATCTTTTTTGGTAGGCTATCGAATGGCGCAAATTGGAATAAAATCCCTTCCAGGGCACATTTGACCCCCAAAACCGGCTATAGCCTTACTAAACATTTCAGTATTGCACCAGTAAATTCTACCATTTTCGTATGTATAGCATGAAAAAATATATATAGAAGGGAAATATTCTAGAAGAAATTTTTCGTTTTGCAGTTAAAATGGCTTCGTATGCAAAGGGTTAAAAGGTACCTGGCTCTTCTCCAGTGTTTATTTTTACGATATTCACGTTCGAACTGTGTGTACATTGCTACGCAACTGGTTATCATGGCGTCCATTGGTGAAAAATATTCCATGTCAGTGTGAGACCTTGTGCGCTCTTAGCGTCTGTTTTAAAATTTGTTCTGCTCGAATTAATAATTTGAGATTCAAGTGAACTGAACAGCACCACTGAACAAACGAAGAGCAGCACTCTTGCTCTTACAAATATTGCAGTTCTGCCAGCAAAAAATGTTAGCCGGATTTTCTGCCGCACCTGGCTCACGGTCGTATGAATTAAACTCTTCGTTGTATTTAATGTGTTCACCGGGATTACGTTCCCCCGGCAGGCAGACCTTGCCACAGTCGAAGATTAACCCTTTGCGAACGAGTGTCGGCAAATAGCCGCCCAAGTCTTTTTACCGTTGCGGACGAGTGTCGGCATACCGGGTGGTTCACGACAAACAGGCCACCTAAATAGCTCCGTTAGGATTAGAGATAGAAGAAAATGTTAGAGAGAAAAGTTGTACTGTTAAAGGGGGCAAATATGGTGATATAAAAAAATGTTCCTATTGTAGTCGTTTTCAAGGTCTTTTGAAGGTCATCGATGATTTTCAAATAGCACCACATATTTTTAACCACCACACCACCATATTTTTTTTTTTACTATATAGTCTTTGTATTGATAAGATCTTATCTTCCGTATAGTGTAAACTTACGATGCGAGACCATGGTAGGTTCAGAACGAATTCAGTCTGCCGCGTCAGTCTTTCAGTGTCACTACCAGAGAAACCAGCAAAGTTTTCATACATTTTATACATTTTCACATATTTTTTCACATATTTTACATCTTATAACATCTGAAGCCAGACGTGGTTATAAATTATAATAAATATATGGGTGGGGTAGATAAAGCAGATCAGTACACAGGCACGTACTGTTTCATGAGAAAGTCTCAAAAATGGTGGCGAAAATTATTTTTTTGGGGATTGGAAGTTTCAGTGATAAATTCCTATCTATTACATGAAGAACATCACAAGACATACAACATAAAAAAAGTTATCCCATTTACAATTTGTACGTCACTTGGTAGGTCAATTGATTGGCGATTTTTGAGACGCTAATCCCAAGGCTCCTGCGACTTCTGGAACAGCAGAAAGGCTCAACGGCCTTCTACATATTATTAGGCGAGATGAGACAGGAAGAAGTAACGATTGCGTCGTCTGCTCTAATCGAAAAATAAAACACGGAAGGAGAGAGTCGAGGTACTATTGTGCTACTTGTTCGGCTAAGCCGGCCTTGCACATAGGTGATTGTTTCGAACTATATCACACAAAGCACGAATATAAAACATCGCCTATGTAAAGACGACTAAATTTGTTTCTTTGTGATTTTATAAAAATGCTATTTGAATAAAGCTTTAGATTTTATAACACAAACGTGCGACCTGAACACTTTATTTACTGCGCGCTCCAATACCTATCGTCCACAGCGACGCTCGCCCGTCGAGCGCCCCCGTCCGCAAAGGGTTAAAGTGAATAGAATGAAAATCTTCCTTTCTCCGAAAAGGATTAGTTGACCGTAGCAAAAGCTAGCAAAACGGTGCACTTCTTAGGACAATTTGCGGATTATGGAGGTGGATCCGAGGTTAAGACTCCGTAGATTCGCGATAAGATAGAGCGACCACGTTACCGACAAGAATAGGCGAAAAATCGTTTTTCCTGGCTCCGAGTTTTCTGACTCCGCAAAAGTCACGAGACTACCCTTAGCTCCTAGATCGGATGACGCACATCGTCCCGTTCCACCGCTTCGATGAATAGTCGAATCGATTTCTCGATTGTTTGCGGAAGGGGAATCATACGGCAAATGATCAATTAAGCGGAGCCCGATGCGTGCCAGGTTTTTAATTAACCGACCGTTATCACTTCAAGAATTAAAATATACGTGCTCGCAGCTGTGCGCGCGGTTTTGTTCTCTTTGCAAATGTCCCCGGTACGAAACAAATGAAACAATGAGATTTCCATAAAATTACTCGTGTGCACGGTGTACGCAAAGTGCTCGTAATCCGGCCGCGGCGCTTCCCTTCCGCAGTATTGACAAACGTGATAATAATGTGCTCGCTGATGCGGGACAGACACGTGCACCCTTCCTCCGAAACGAAGTTTATTCTTCCATTCTATTGTTTTTTTACATTTTCATTACAGGCTGAAATGCGTTTTGTTTGAAATAACAACTGATAACATTGTTTCTGTGCCTTTGAAAGGCAAAGGTTCTACTGCAATCTTACCGCACTTCTGCAATAATATCCATCGAGTTGAGGATTGATGGAATAGTTTGCGAACAATGCATCAACCGGGGAAGCATAAAAGCAATGACCGTGGTTACAGTTCTACGTACCCAGAGAGAAATTTCATTGTCCGGATAACGGTGCAAAAGCCCTTTGATGGTTAGCAAAACCACGAACATGCAAAGCTGGTATTTATATTTGGATGTTTACGGTCGGATAATATTGCCTGGGCTAACAGATCTCTCTGTGAAACGAACGTTGCAGGGGTTATTACATGAAGCTGCAACGTTTCCGAACGCACTGTATCCAGTTTTATCATCCATTTCTGCTTATTTTTCGTTGATTGATTAACTACAACTGAACCGAAAAATATACAATTTTTCCGATTTTAAATAACTACAACGACTTACAGTCATATTCGGGCACTTTCAAAATCAATTTCCTTAAAGTCAGTTGATTTTTACAGAAAAAGTAAACGAATACTCGATCGATGTCAATTATGAATTATTTACTATTCCTCGCATCGAATAGGGCTGTTACTTTCCCGAAGCTTCGACACTTCGAAGCTTCGAAGGATTCGAAGGAGCGAAGGGACCTTCGAAGGTGATGAAAATCGAAGGTTCGACACTTCGAAACTTCGAACCTTCGATTCGTTTCCAGTTAACGGATAAAAGGAATAAATTTTCATAATTTGTTTCTATATTCATTATTTGAATTGTTATTTCACTTATTTATTGTTAAAATAATGGTTTAAATGAATAAATTTTCAAATTTTGTTTCTACATACATTATGTGAATTATTTCAATATTTCATTGTTAAAATAATTATTTAAAGAATGTACAAGTATTTACATGATGAATATAGAAACACATTTCTATAGATTATAAAAATTTCCGTAGATTATAAATTTTTATACTCTATAGAAATGTATTCCTATATTAATTATGTAAATACGTGTACATTGTCTAAACAGTTATTTGAACAATAAATTATTGAAATAATTCAAATAATGAATATAGAAACATATTGTGAAAATTTATTTATTCAATAAGTTATTTTAACAATAAATAATTGAAATAACAATTCAAATAATGAATATAGAAGCAAATTGTAAAAATTTATTTATTTAAACAATTATTTTATCAGTGAACTATCGAAATGATAAATCAAATAATAAATATATTATCTTAACAATAAATTATTGAAATAATTCAGATGGTGAATATAGAAACAAATTATGAAAATTTATTCCTTTTATCCGTTAACGGGAAACGAATCGAAGGTTCGAAGTTTCGAAGTGTCGAACCTTCGATTTTCATCACCTTCGAAGGTCCCTTCGTTCCTTCGAATCCTTCGAAGCTTCGACCTTCGAAGCAAAGTAACAGCCCTAGTATCGAACGCGTAACACTGTAACACAGTGTTTAAATTTTCACTCCGCGCCGAGAAATTTTAATTTGTAATTAAGTTTCTACTTGCTTAACTGCCTAACATAAACTCGACGAAAATTGTTGTGCCCAGAGCCTCCAAGAGAGTGTTATTATTTTTCACAAATTCAGTCTCCCGTTGCCTACAGAAATTTTCAATAACGAACATGGGAACAAGATAAATAGAGTATTTGATTTAAAAAAAATTTCTTTTTTGCAGTGATGTAACCTTTCATTACTCGCGGATGGCAGTTACAATCTCAAAACTTTAAATTTAGCGTTTCAAGCATCAACGAACGTGTCGTGTACGCTGGCAAACATTTATTCCGCGTTAAGTGACATAGAGAGTTCCATGTAAACAGTTTCGTAGAAAGTGGAGTACTGATTGACGGAGTGGAGTTAATAATTATTTCGGAGCAGCAGGATGCTAAATGTTAAATTCTGTTCAAATGGTCTTCGAAACATTTCGGGATTTCCGCACACGTACTAGCGAGAACTTAACCATCGTTTTCGCGCCGAGCTAGCGATTCCAAGCTATTGTTCAGCGAAACAATATGGCAGACATTGAACGTGCCAGAAATTCAGTGTGAACGTCTGGAACACTCGTGGAAATCGTCGTACTGTGTTAAAAGTTACGTATAGTTTGTTTTAATCAGACTGAGGTAGTCTAACCGGTGGATGAAATTATTTTAATAACACTAACTGTACAGAAGACATATGCACTCATTTTCTAAACATGAAAGTATATTTTTATTTCAATGTTATATTAGTAAATGGGATGACATTCCGGATAAAAATAATCTGATATTATTGAGGACTTTATCAACGAAGATTTTTATGTTTTTGTGGTAGGCCAGCCACTTTTTCAGTTGAATGTACCCAGCATGAAGAGGAACGGGAACCCTACAGGGATGAATAATGACACTCGACCATTTCAACCCTCGACGGTAAATCATGAAGGGCAAAGCCACTCGAAAAAGTATTTTCGACGGGCACCCCTAAATATCCGCAACAAAGGGTCTAGTTCGAGTTGTGTAAATAATTTCAATCCTGTCATTTTTATAAGGCAACATTATTATTAGAAATTGTAATTTTGCTTCCAACTTCACCTATTCGTGTTTATTATGAATTTATAAAACCCACGGTCTACTAATTATTCACCTAAAACGTTTCTCTTGTTAATTGTTTTACATAAAGCACCGTTGCTCCATGGAATATATTCCCCAAGCAGGGCCTAATAAGAAACTGATCTAACAGAATCGACACCCTGCTTCGTTTGATGTTTGAGGTGAAATTTTTTAGGGATATATCATTTATAATGAAGGAAAAAGTGAAATAGTTAGTTAGAATTAATTGTTTAAACAAAATAAAATTTTTAAATAATTTCTTTATGTGGACTAACCTGAAGCCTCTTTGCGTTACGCTCATTTTTTATTTATGGAGGAATACAAAAAATCCTTTGAATACCTTCGATCTGGAACTAATCGTTTTGGCAAGTTATAATATTGATCTAGCTTTGTGCAAAATTTTAAGAGATACTTCGTGACATCAAAATAGTCGTGACATCCGCGTGATTCATTCTCGGAAATTCCGAAAGTTGACATTTAAACTTAAATTGCGTCGAAAGCATCTCGAAGTATCTCTTAAAATTTTACACAAAGCTAGATCAATATTACACCTTGCCAAAACGATTAGTTCCAGACCAAAATCTATTAAAGGATTTGTTGTATGCTACCATAAATAAAAAATGGGCAGAAAACAGAGATTTTCGATTAGCACATATTACTTAATGTTGACAACTTTTTACAAAAATTTTTTGCCAAATAAGCGTCGTACCTGTGGCAATCTCTCCACAAATTTTCAAACAAATTCGTTGGATAGTTTCGTTTTTACAGATTTTTTGCCGCTTTTTGGCCATTTGGCACCACTGTGCGCCGCGTCGTGTCGGCTTTCCTTTGATTGTGCTGCAGCTTGTTGGAATGCTTGAAATCCGAGTCGCGTGTCATGTATCGTTAGATACTTGTTGCGCAGAGCACTTTACACACCGAGCCCGCTGAGTGGAATCGCGGGCTGAACGTTGCCGGAGATCGATAAGGAAACGACTTCAATTTGTGTAAACTACAGCGATGCCTGCGTAACAGGCCTGTCGTCTGGTCTGCAACCCGACAGTTCTAGCAGAGCTGCTACATTCTTTGTAATATCCCGAACGCAGAGAAGGATAGTAATTCAAAGAGAAGAAGGGACTTCAGCTCTCTGCTTCTCTCTCCTTTTCATTCGCCGACCTTTTTCACGCGTATAATCATGCAAATAAATTATTTTATTTATAAGAAGAAGTTTTTGAAGTACTATTTAAAAATAGTATTTTATTTGGAACATATTGAAAAAGTGAGACTTATTTTAAGGAGTGTGTAAAATAGTATTTCAAATAGTTGATTACTGCGACATTGTCGTCTGTTTATTAACATGTTACATGAAAATATTCGTAATTCACCTACAACAAATACTTTGTTAACTATTATAGTATCTTATGTTAAAAATTATAATTTATAATATTATCTATTTGCTCAACTTATTTTCATTGTAAGGAAATATTTGGAATACATATTTGAAGTAAAACAGTAAATTATTCTGTGTATCTGGTTATCAAAATAAAAATATTTTATTTGCCGAAATTTTTCGTTCTATTAAAAGTAGTATTTTATTTGAACCACATTAAATTATACTATTTAAAATAGCATTTTAAATATTTTTTCTTGAAATTTTTCCCAGGTCTGATTCAAAAGGTAATGGGCCGCTGGATAGGGCGTCAAGAAAGACCATGTGCAAAATTTTAATCCTATATCTTAACCGGGAGGGTAGTTATGCCATAGAACGGAAAAGAGTAGTATTTCTTAATTTCTTCATTTCTAATTTCTTTTATTAGTATTAGTATTTGTATCTAGAAAACCTAGATACACATACTGTAATTAATTCAGATTTTTAGGTAGAACATTCTATTGTAAGAAATCAAAATCCTCAAAAAAGAACAGAAAATATGCAGATTACCTAAACCAGACTTTCATATGTTCTAAATCTAATATATTTAATAAGATATTATCGAAATAATTTTTTGCAACAAAACGGTCAGGAATCGATTTTGTCCAGTTAATAAACGTCTACTCTGAATCAAGGGCCGGATTAAAAAGATGAGACACGAAGTACGCCGACAAATGATAGGCAAAAACATGCCAGCGGGCGCTGGTCAAAAATCGAAGGGCGACACGTGTCCTCGGAGGCTGAATTGATACGATCAATAGGTAGAGGACAAACAAAGGGGTCCGCACCCCTGTATGTTCCGACGCGAATTAAATTCTCTTTTTGATTCACCGTGTAGTCGTCCGGAAACAAGCCGGACAAAATTAACAACGATCGAACGAACAAAATGGTGGCGGAAATGAATAGAAGACAGCCCTCGGGTGTATGAACGACGAGAAGAAAGAAGCAACGTACATACACGCTGCTCGCGTGATCACCAACGGGGGTGGGTTGGCGTAAGGAATCCTGACTATTTCGAAGAAACGGGGAATGGGCACATCGAATAATTTTAATCGATCAGCGGGAAACATGCCACGGTAAATGCGAAATTCGGAATGCATCACCTGTGACCCAGAAATCGTGATCGAGATGGATCGACAGGCAATTTTAACTTCCTGCAAAATTTTTGCATTCTTGAAATTGGAACCTGGGCTCCCGTGTGCTACTTCATTTCAAGAGTTAGTGGAAGCAATTCGTTCTACACGAAAATTGTCAAGAAGAATATTTTTTAATGGTCAATTTAATCCCTTAAACGTTCCCAAATATCGATCTGTTTAAAAATTACGTAAAATAACACTAAAACGGCGGGACCCGTTGAAACGAGTCTAAACAATGTTCTCAAATCTTCATTTGTCTAAAAAGCGCGTGAATAGACACTGGAACTAGAGGCCTAAAGATTAAAAATTGTATAATTCACGAGCGTCGACAGACTGCGCAAACGCATTCACGGAAGATCGTTCAATAAATATATTTCAATATGTTTACGATACATTTATCGAAACAAAACACTCGAATGGGTATTCATGCGTCTGGTACTTAAATAACGATATAAAATAAAGCAATTGAGTTGCTGAAGAACCTGCTGTCAAAACACGGAATTGATTTCTCTCACTCAGCAGCTACACGGTGTTGACGGGAATAACACGATTTTCTCTCTGTAGAAATGTTCCAGCGTGGAATGAAAATTTCGTGTTCGTTCGTGCGTCACTGCATTCTCTTGAAAGCCACTCGATAGCCATTCAGACCCGGTCACATTTTCGCCGTCAAAATAAAATGCAACAATAACCACAGTAAAAGCAAACGTTTCAGGAAATGCACCTAAAAATTTCGAAAGTCCCGACCAATCGTCTTACATCGAAAGAAAATTATAGGTGGTAATAAAAATTGATTTTGAAGTTCGATAAAGAAATATTACGTCACTAGCATGTGACCGACGTGTTAGTCCAAGTTAACGACAGAGATAAAATCGTAATACAGTGAATTCTCGATTAACGTCACAGGTCTTGCCAGCGTCAAGTATCGTCCAGGAGACATGTTTACACTCCTCGGCGTCCGAGGCCTCTCGAGCTCCGCGGTCCCTCACGGGGTATACCCCGTAGTGGGGATAGTTCCGCGACGTTTATCATGCAGGCCTTGGCGACATATATAGAGAAATCACTTTGTATTACAAAATACTAGAAAGAGAAAAGGGAAGATGAACAGAGATAAAATGATGTTCATTCAAAGTTAACAGACATGGGTTCACCCAGCGGCGCGCGAAATTCACAAAGCCCGCCCGGGAAACAATAATTATGAAACTGCGAAACCGAGAGGGGCGAGTCTCGTCCACTGCGAAATTGAATGATCGCTCGTTATGCACTTTATACAAGCAACAGAGGCTGATGAGACAATTAGTCGATTCCACCGATATCGGATTAATTGATTTGTAAGTTTGCGGACCGGCGAGAACTCTGCACAAGAAAAATTCTATCTGCATTCTATCGATGCGACTTGTCAATAAACGGACATTTTAGTTTTATTCAAGTATATAAAATCGTGATTTTACAACACTCTGGTCATTTGTTGTCCAATTTTTTCGCTGACTTGTAACTAGACTTGTAGATGACTAAAATACAGTAGTGTGCGAATTAACGCGAACATACCAATATTTTTAATGTCTTATTAGTTTTCTAAATTTGGCAACATGAGTATGTCAGTGGTTGCTGTGATGGCCTGTTAGGTATTGACGTGTCGTTAGTGGATAAGTCTGTGACAAATTACATAATTACATAATTATTTCATTTCCGCTAACGACGCGACAATACCGCTCGACAGGTCAGCGCAGACTAATTCATCAAACGTTCAACAAAATGGCCGCAAGCGCTGACAAAGTCATGATGCCAACTTCATGTTGCAAGGTCCAATCAATTTACTCTGAATTTTAGAAATTTTCGAAGATCTTCTCACACTATAAATGTGTAAAGGTTCGCAATTTAATTACAGTAAATTCAATACGGTCCCAAGGAACAGCAATCTCTTAATTGCGCTCGTACACAAGCTTGTAAGTACTGGCTGCTAAGGGATGAAAAGCATCAGGGCCCGCTCTAGCGGTTACGACGCCCCGGGCAAAAAAAAAATTGCCGCCCCTTTTTAAACACCGCGCTGAACAGAATGACCTTTTTTTTTTGCAAAATTTTCTGGCAAGGGTAGTCAGACATTTTCCATTAACTGAATATTTTAAACATCAATATTTTTCTCACACTTACAGCCAAAGCCAAAATGGCGCCCCTAAATTTTGGCGCCCCGGGCAAATGCCCGGGTTGTCCCCCCCCCTAGAGCGGACCCTGAAAGCATCGTTCATGGTCTCGCATTTTAATATCCGCGAAACGATTAGCACGGCCCTCTGTCCGGCTCAGCACGGATAGTCTGCGAGTGAAATTAGCCGGTAGGCCATCAACGTTTAATAAAGTTTGTTTAATCAGTCACGATTACAGAGAAAGGGGCATTGGGAACGGTAATCCAACCGGAAACGCGCTTCAATATCCGAGGATCGAATTTTCCACATACCAGGGATGCTGAACGCACTTCATTCCGTTTCATAATTTCCATTTCTACAAACCGATTGTAATGTCGTAATGACTATTGATCATCCCAAGCTGTCATACGGAGAAATGCTAACAAATCGTTCGAATGCGTGACGAACATGTAATTAATATACCGTCGATGTTTATTGGCAAATACAATTAGCTAGAACGAAATGTGCGCTCACGTCGTTGCTCGTTATACTGATATTCCAGATAAGCCGTAGGCTATGGATTGACGATTCGCATTAATTTAACGGGATTAAATTCCTGTTGCAGTAAAAATCTTCCAAAAGGAGTTCGCGTTGGAACAAAATGGCGCGTGTTCTACTTAAAATCGATGGACAAAAAATGTAATAACGACTGCCTGAGAACCTCGCTGGTTCTAAATTTTAATAAATTTTATTTTATTATTTGACTACTAGGAATATCGCCATTTTCGTTATCCCGAGGTAACAACTTTCTCTTCCACAACCAGCTATGAAACCACACTGTCAAGCAATCGCAGTTAAATTACATCCCCGCGAACCCTCGGGAAATGGAAAACTTTCGACATCGAAGACGCGAGAAGTTCGCACAGGACACGTGCTCCGGACACGAGAGATCCTAGGAGCGTGATTGCGGCTCGTTCAGCTGGAAAAGATCCTAACCACGCGCTTATGCTCCATAACACGGCTATCTAAAGTCGCGCATAAACGCCTCCAAGATCAAGGCGGATTTATTCGTCCGTTTCTCAACCGCTTACCCGACTTTTCCTTTGACGCGTGTTGCATAACGTTCCCGTGAAAATTGAGTTGTTGTGACGAGAGTGCCATTTTGCTTTGTTCTATGCAGTTTTTCCGTTCTTAACGCAACGACCTCGTTCTCGAACCCTTCAACGAAATAGCTGATGCCCTTTGTCCCGGAAATGTACCTTCGATTTCCTCTGTGCGCGCAGACCGTCGTCAGTATAATGACTCAAAGATAAATTGTAACTGTTTGGGTTTGGCTGCGCGTGGCGTCAGATCTCGAACGCGAGATCCACCGCGCCGCCCCGCTATTGGCAGGTGCTATTGTCGCCGCGAGATCGACGGTCGATCGACGACGAGTCGTGCCATAGGCTGTCACCGCCGGATCGATTATCGACGCCGCTATTAGAATTCTAATTGGCCCGGGTTCAAATTCCGCCAAATCATCATTCCGGCGGTGATAGAAAACCGCTCGCGACTCGTCGACGATCAGATCGTTAGTTCATCTCTCAACGTCAACATCGCTAAATAGTTCTCTCAAATCGTTAAATAGTAGCTCAGACGTCGCGCGTCGTGGGACCGGTCTAGCTACCTCAATTCGGTTTCGGAATTCTCCTCAGCTCAGCTGAGAATAATCATAATTCTCTCGGTTTCATACATTTATTGTAACCTGAAGTCCAACCGGTGGGCTTCACATTGTACATATTCTTTGTAAATTTACTCAGTGTAAGTGACGGCCGTTCGACGGTAGAATAAAGTGCTCGTCCCGTACAGCATAATTTATTTTCCGTCCCAATCCGTAACAGTAACAGATACGCCAATTTGGTCTTACCATCTCGTAATTGAAATAGTGGAATGACATTTCTCCCTTTCCTTGTGTTTTATTCGAATTACTCTTTCTCTTTCAGGGAAGGTAAGGTTTACGCCATGTTCGTGGACCTAAGAGCGGCATTCGACACGGTAAAAAGGAGAAAGATGTGGGAAGTGATGGAGAAGTGTGGAGTAAGAAAGGGGTTAACTGAAAGAGTAAAGGAGGTGTATGAGGAAACGGTGAACGTTGTGAGGACAAGTAAGGGGGAATCAGGGGAATTCTGGACGGGAGAGGGACTCAGGCAGGGTTGCCCGCTCAGTCCGACCCTGTTCACAATATATATAGCCGACATGGAGGAAGAATTCAGGAAAGGACTGGTGGGAGGAATAAGAGTGGGTGAAGAAAGATTCTGGTCCCTAGCCTATGCAGACGATGTGGTGGCAGTAGCAAGTAAAGAGGGAGATTTGAAATGCATGATGAAGAGGCTGGAAAGGTACTTGGACAAAAAGGAATTGACGCTAAACACGGAGAAGACTAAAATAATGAATTTTAAGAGAGGGAGAGAAAAAAAGAAGAAAGCTGCATGGAACTGGAAGAGGGAAACGGTAGAGGAAGTCAAGGAATTCTGTTATTTAGGAATAAAGTTTGAAAGCAACGGAAAGATAGCAGGTCGCGTAAAGGAAAGGATAAAGAGAGCGAACGTGGTCCTAAATCAAGTATGGGGAATCGGCGAAAGGAAATTTAAAAATGATTTTAAAATGAGAATGTTTCTCTTTGATACGTTGGTACTGGGGGTACTCCTATACGGGGTAGAGCTATGGGGCTTTAAGGAGAGAACAGAAGTAGAAAGGATTCAGCTGAAATATATAAAGTGGACACTTGGTTTGGACGTGCGTACCCCAGGATACTTGGTACTGGAAGAAACAAAAAGGGCGAGGCTTAGAGTAAAGGCAGGAATTAGGGCATGGAAATACACGGAAGGAGTAAGAAACAGAGCAGGGAGGAAGATAGTCAAGGAATGTCTGAAGGAAAAGGAATCAGGGAAAGTTCAGGGCGAAAGCGGGAAAGAAAGGGAGGAATACTTAAAGAGAAACGGATGGAGCCAAGCAGGGGTGGAAGAGATGATAAGGCTAGAGATGGAGGTAGCGGAGAGGCTAAAGGAGAGAGACATTGAGGTACAACGGCAAGAACAATATACAAGGATAGAGCAGTCAAAATATAACAAAAGGTACAAGTTTATAAGAGTGGCAGAGTTACCAGAATACCTAAGTAAGGAGGGAAGAGGGGAAAGTCAAAAGTTAGTAGCCCAAGTAAGATGCGGAAATGCAGAAAACTGGAACAAATACTGGCTGGGAGACGAAGCAAGAGGATGCGACCTGTGTGGGGACAGGTATGGCAATCTGGAGCATCTAACAAGAGAATGCAGGGAAATGGAGGGAAGGATCAGGATGGAGGACATAGTGAGTGGGAGGATAGATACAAATGTTGAAGCGTGGCTTCAAAAGCTCAGAAAGAAGAGAGATAAGCGAGCAGAAATATAAAGGTAATATAAGAAAGCGTAAACCAAAGATAACAGAGTAGGAAATGGTGCAATAATCGGAATAAGAATAGGAACAGGCAGAATATAGGTAGAGTAGTCAGGGTAGGGATGGGTGAGTCGAAGAGGGAAGGGGGAGAGAGAGAGAGAGAGAGAGAGAGAGAGGAGAGAGAGAGAGAGAGAGAGAGAGAGAGAGAGAGAGAGAGAGAGAGAGAGAGAGAGAGAATTAATGCGTGGATAAGATAGTTATTTTTTGTATTCATAGGTTATTGTAAACCGAGTCCAATTCTTGGCCGTAAGGCTGAATAAAGCAATATTATTATTATATTAAAATAAATTGTTTCATGGGATTTTCCGTAAAAATTGCTTTCTCTCGGAACGTTCACGATTCACAGGCTCAATTCACTGTTACAAAGGAAATTATGAAAAATATCAGGTCACTTTGAATTGTCACTTTTAGATAGACACAAGACGTCAGAAATGACGCTTTTATATCGACAATAACTATATTTTCCTGTGGAAGCAATTTTCTTTCGTTACGTCAACGGTATGACGAATCGCCCTAAAAGTTTCAATAGAATCGGTCGCACGGTCTCCGGGAAAGCAATTCCGAAAGTTCAGTAATTTTCACAGTCCAACAATATCGTCTCCTGTCCCTTGCGGCACTATTTTATTTGATTCATCAAACGCTACGTCTGTATCACCTGTACCAGCTTTTTCACGATATGCCCAAAGGGAGACGGTTCACTCTATGACGTAGGTAGATTTTGCCTACAACCCTTAATTTTTAACGTTAAAATGATGATTTCACATCACTTTATAGAAATATCGAAAACACGTTCAGTCAGATTTTCAACGATTTCGAGCGTATGTCCGAAGAAACAAAAAAATTAATTTATCCTCCAAAAATCTTCAGAAAATCTAATATTATATTATTCTATTAATTTTATACAAAAATGTTATACAATAAATACGCCATTCAACTCGGGCGAGTCCAAAGAATCGTCGCGTGTGAAAAGAGTTCGCGTATCTTTTGCAGCTAAAGCAGGACAAATGGTTAAAGTTATAGATTGTCGTCACTAAATAAAAATCAAAAATACAAGATAAAGATCCACAGTCTAGTTATTACATTATTCTCTGTTCATTAGAATTGTTGAAAGACGGAATACATTTTTAGTTAACTTCTGTTCTCTGTAATTTTCAATAAAAAAAAAATTGCAGAGAACAGAAGTCGATGTGTAGTCATTGCAGAATATACTTTTTATAATAACCTTTATCATAACAATAAATTTTATATAACTTTTTCCTCCGCGAAAATGTTCTGCTCGGCTTCGTTAAGGAGTTATTAACGAAAAACGCGGGTCATTGAACAGTACATTGAAAATTTTTAAAAATATTTATGTAGATTTGTGTCGATTATATAGGTTGTGAAAATTTTTAAGCGAATGGATCGTGTTTTTGAATTTTTAGAAAAGTCCTCTTCACCCAAAATCAAATTTTTGAGCGCGTCATAAATTTTGCTTGAACAATCGGGGTCTGCCGATAAAAATTTCAAGACGTCAGAATTAATTTCGGGAGGGTCTTACAATTAGGAAAAATTTGCTTTATAAAATCTCCCCCAACTGTGAATCTGCATTTCCATTTGATTTCTCGACGCTAGTTGCAGCTTAATAAATTACTACCCCCGATTGCTACACATAGTTTCGCTGCTTGTTGTTGCACCGAACGCACCATCCTGGTGGCCTTTAATTATCTAACTTCGAACTCTCTGGATTCGCTCCGCACATTGCAGCCCGCCCTTTGATTCCCCTACACCCACTGCGGCTTGCACCTGCAACAGTCCGCGGTCTACATTCAGCATAGTTTCGTCTTTTGACAACAATCGCGTAGTTTTCTCTCTGCGGGCCTTTATTTGATTACGCGTTCCCCGGACCGACGCGCGTCTGTCTATCAACAGACCAACAGTACTATCAACAGGAAATCGCTTGCCTGCCTCTGTATCAAAGTTCGGTATTGGTCAAACAATTCGAAACTAATTTAAAATAATTTAAAAATAAACTTGAATTACTAAAGTTTATTCGCAATAACGAAGAATAAATAAAATTTTAGTTGTTTCCCCATTATTCGTGTCAAATTCGTCATTAATTCGTTTCCCGTACGTCGAATGCCGTATTCTCTCCGTAACTGTCGAAAAGATCTCTACCGTAATTGTCCAAAATTTATCCGCACCGTGGGAACCTTATAAACATTTAATCATGTGTATGAAATATTCAAAGACAGTTAGATTTTCAGAGTGGAGCTGTTAACGCTTCCGTTGCAACATTTTTTAACGTATTTTTGAAAATTAAGAGAAATTCAGAAAAATAAAATTAGCTTACCCAAGTAATTATTTACTCGAGTGAGTGTACAAGTTTTTGATGTGCAACGAAATAGCAGTGATTCGTTTATCAAAAATTGGTCAAATAAATAATATTGTTTATTTGTCACCGACAAAGATTTTGAGACAGTAGGGATTTTTGAAGAACTTTTAGGGCCACTTCGAATGTATCAACCAGTATCCTGTGACCTGCCAACCTCTCTTGTTTGTTGGATACTGAAGCAAGTAGAACAGAGTACGATTAAGGGTCGACACATACAAGACGGGTTTCACCGGGACCGGGAACGGGGCACGTTTTCCCTATGCCATACAGACTTGAGAGGCGCTCAAGATGCTCGCAACAAAGGCCAAGTGCCGCGCACCACGGGGGTTAGCTACCAGAACCCCAGCACCGTTTACTCCCCGCATACCCCTCAGGATCCTATGGTAGAGCCGACCGGGCCCGGCCCGGGGTTTCACGAAATAGGGTCGACCCATACAAGACCGGGACGGGACCGGGGACGTTTGGCCGCTAGATTCGAAACCAGGGTGTAGGGTTTGAGTCGACGGGGCTTCAGTGTTCCAAACTACATTTCTGCTCGCCCCGGTTGGGTCATTATCTCGAGCGTTTGACCATTTCCAGAAGGCCTTTCGGGAGCGCGTTGACAGTTCCCTGCTGTGCATGGCACGAAAAAAATGTTTTTAGGGCCTTCACGGTTCCTTAGGTAAACTATCGGTATCTCCCCTTTACAATACCATGGAAATAGGAAACCTTCCTACCTCTTGGTGAAACATCATACATCCTTGTATTGTATGTAAATGATACATACATATATTGTAAAAACGAGAATAGTTGTTACTTTTTTTTAAGGAAATATCCACATTAGGAAGGGGATCATTCCATGTGAATTCGATCATTTTTTGGGGACTATGTCTCGAATTTTGATGACATTGAAGTATGTTGTGGTCCAAGAGAAAATGGGAGGCGGCGGTTGAGCCGGGTTATCACAAAAGACTGCTGTTCTCAAATAATTTATTTTTTCCTTGGTGAATGTCATTTCTTAATTAAAAAATATTAGAAATATCTTTGTTTTGCAAATTTTACCACTGGTTCAAGTGTAAAAAAATTTGAATAAATATGGCTGTATTTTACGTTTCTTCGTGTTTCTCTTTGAAATTTCGTTTTGTAATTCGCGGAGCCGCAAAACTATTTATTGTACTATTCATTATTTTAGGTTCATAAAATTGCTGGATATTCTTTAGACATTCTGAAGTAAGGGTCGCTAGCGAAAAAATGTATGTATATGGAAAACTCCTAAATTCTTGTCCATGATGGCCTAAACATGGTTAGATGGAAGGTTCCCTGGCAGGAATGCGATGGCGTATCTATATCTTGTCCAATGAGACGAGACAGTAGACGTAAACATAGGCGCTCGAGTGCGACAGAGTTGAAGTTACCCTTACAAGACAATTAGCAAAGGACGCACGCTGGGTGCTTCACTGCCTTGGTCTCGTTGGACAGAGCATAGGTACGAATGCGCGGCCGATTGGATCAGAGTGCAAGGGACAGGCCTCGTTTCACGCGTACTTTTGGCTACAGTCGAGATATTGGCTACAGCGGTCACACATACTATGTAGCGGGTGACGTCGAAGCCAAAACAATGGGACTACGGGCGCAGCTGTGGGGGGGATAGGCATACCTAACGGTGGGCTTCTCAAGAATGGTGACACTTTAAAAATGGCGAAATTAAAATTATTTGAAGTGAACGCTGCACCGCGATACATAGCCTAGCAGCACGGTTGGCGCACGGTAGAAGCAGAGCCCGGGAGGCTGTTAGGCCTATGGCCTCCCGGGCCCGGGTTCACTTGAAATAATTTATTTCGTCAATTTTGAAGTATCCACTTACTTAAAAACAGGTCTGTAGAGGGGACACTTGGGGCTATAACCTCATTTTTTAAAATAATACAACGTTTATAATGTTCTTTAAACATTCTGAAGTGGGGGTCGGCAGAGTTTGTCCTAAAATTGAAACTTTCACGTAGTAACGAGAAAGAAAACAGGAAAAGAGGTCCGTATTTTATTGGGGTATTGTGCAGTCGGAGTGTACAGGAAAGGTGAATACCATCATTAGCACAGAGGACATTGGTTTTTCCAAACCTGTCGGAGAATAGCGGTCGATCAGTCGTGCACTTATAATTGACTACCTGAATCGCCGAACGTCGCGTCCTTACCTGGTTTTACCTGATTGAAACCTTGGAGGCTCCATAAATTAAAAACCAAAATTTCAAAGAGGCAGCATCGAAGTACTGCTCTGTAACTATTATATTAAAAGAACCGTGATAATATAATGAAAAAAGGGTGACACGTATTTTTACGCGTCTGTAAAACCAACAATTTTTAAAACATTGAAAATCCATTGAGATTCGATTGATAGGTCATCATCATCGGTGAAGTAGTTTTTAAAATAATACAACATTTATAATGTTTTTCTCCCTTCGCCACGGCGACCGGGATCGCTGAGTATTCTTCGCAAGAATATTTCGTGAAACCCCGGGCCGGGCCCGGTCGGCTCTACCATAGGATCCTCAGGGGTATGCGGGGAGTAAACGGTGCTGGGGTTCTGGTAGCTAACCCCCGTGGTGCGCGGCACTTGACCTTTGTTGCGAGCATCTTGAGCGCCTCTCAAGTCTGTATGGCATAGGGAAAACGTGCCCCGTTCCCGGTCCCGGTGAGACCCGTCTTGTATGGGTCGACCCTTATGGCGGTTTCCTGTTGCGCGGTTCGTGCGTTTTCCTTCGCGAATCTGTTCCACGTTTAATCATTTTGAGGGTTTTTCTCTCTCTCTCTTTGGTTACCAGCCACTGTCGTGCTGCACTTCTCGCGGAAATAGATTTTCAAACAATCAACAGGTGGTAGGTACGCCGCGTCTGATGAAATAGGTATCGATTAGAAAGAAATAGGCGAAACGGCGGCGGATGTAGGACGGAAATATTTTATGGACCTTGTTTCTTTATACACAATTGCGACAATGTTGTAAAAATAATCAACAAGGTGTGTACCAATTAAAATCAATTTTTTAAGAGCTCACAATAAAGGGGAAGGATGAGCCTGTGTAATACGGAAATCAGTTTTTCGGCCATATTTGTATTTATACAATTGCAAGGATTTTTTTAAATGTACAATAAAGTGTACTCTTTGCAATAATACCAGAATTAAATCGATTAATTTATCAGCCATATTTATTTCCGTAGAATATCGAGAATTTTTCTAATCAGTCACCACAAGGTAGTCCGTTTCTACTAGTACAACCCTTAATCTCTTAACTTAAAAGCCCGAGAATACTCGTGTATTATACACGCTATTACAAAATAATTGTTAAGTTAATGTTCGAGTACTTAATGTTCGAAACTGAATTATAACTATTCAGAGACTATATCAATATTTTCCCCTATTGTTTGCCTGTAGGAAGTTCCGAAATAAAAGAGAGGAAATGATTGAGAAATTATTTTGTTTAATTAGAAAATTTTAGAGAAACCAGAAGATTCGAGAGACGGGTCTGGCGAGCTCGCGAGTTGTAATTTGCTCGTCCGACCGCGTCGATCAATATCGTTCGGCTATCGAGTTTTCGCTATCGATACAGGTACTTTAAACCGTTCAGAAGGTACAAGCCGCCATGTAGACTATTCCAAGGGTGCCAAGGTCATATGGGAGAATCTACCAAGGGTTCCCGGCGCGTCGCGTAGATTTCTTCGATTAGTAATAGTCTTCGTACCACGGTTCGTATCGGGATACAGCTAAGTGTTTAGAAGGAGGCGCACGCACCGTTTAGGTTAAGGCGCGACGATGCGAGAAGCGGGGACCGAACGACTTTTGGGACGGGAGGACAGTCTCGTCGAAGCCACGACCAAATAAAGACCGTTTTCCTCGATAGGCCATCTGTTATTTGAACTCCTGACACCTTTCTTAAATCTTACACCCTCCGTCTCTCTCCCTCTCTCCCTCTCTCCCTCTCTCTCTCTCTCTCTCCCCCCTCTCTGTCTGTCTGTCTCTCTCTCTCTCTCTCTCTCTCTCTCTCTCTCTCTCTCTCTCTCTCGCTCTCCCCGGAATTCATGGAATCCCCGACCGTAGTCCACCAGAATGTTTGGATTTACCGGAACACGATCGCCGACAGTCGAATGGCTTCCAATTGCTCCAAAGACTCCTCCGTCCGGGATCAATTATCGCGACAAACTGTTGCCCTCCAGCCCCTATTTAGTTGCGGTATTATTCATCGGCGAGCTTAACTTCTGTTTCGACGTCCGAGCCACTTGTTTAGCCCCCGTGTAGAATGAAGGGTATGAAATCACCTTCCTGGACGGCCATTAATCTAACAAATTCATTCGTTGATGTCCGGTTCTCGGAAAATTAGCCGGATTAACAATTGCGAAGCCTGTTGGGACCGTTTATCATTATATAAATTGAAATATCTGCTAAACTAATTATTTTTCACATTCTCAACACTTTTTTGAAGTATACAAACACGGATAGATTCGCGTGGGTTGGCACGAAAATATCCTGTTGTACAATGGCGATACACGATTTTTCCGTTGCAACAGTTTTGATAAAGTCGATGATCTTCGCAGCTCGTGGAGAGTTATATAACGATCGTTAAAGAGATCGTTAAGGGATGTGGTTTGCACATACGATTTACGAGGTTAAAAATAGTATGTGTATACCGCGGGTTTGTATGCGTTCATAGTATTTATACATTTCAATTCGATGCAAAGATAATCGCAGAAAAGGGTTGTTTCTTGAATATGGCATTCGCTTCCAGCATTGAGTTTCAAGACCGATTAATTTTTGAGTATAGTACCGCGTTGCTTTAAGATTCGTTCCCGGGGTAGCTGTTAAACTGATTGACTGACTTCGTTACGTTTTAGTTCATTTTACATTTTACATTTTACATTTCAAGGAACATCAATAATCGTGCAGCCGAAGCACCCTGTCATTGAGAGTGGCAC
The DNA here is from genome assembly GCF_050948215.1 of Halictus rubicundus. Classification (NCBI taxonomy): domain Eukaryota; kingdom Metazoa; phylum Arthropoda; class Insecta; order Hymenoptera; family Halictidae; genus Halictus; species Halictus rubicundus. The sequence goes on from NW_027488701.1 coordinate 293,268, forward strand.
AATGCTCGAGCAGTTACGAATTTCCATGTAATTCACGTACAGCGTTATACTCGTCGGTACTTTTTACCCACCTGCTCGTTAAGTCGCATAATTGTTTGGTATTGGAATAATTTCATTGTTACGTTTTCAGCGCCGTAAGGAAAAAATCGGCTAAATACTCCGCGTTTTCCAGCTACACTGAAATTTTATCTTTGACTTTTCCTCGTTTTTCATTCTACATTACCCCCGGTTCTGCTTGGTAGTGTTCACGTTCGTGTCGGCCCCACCCCGTCTGCCCTTCGCCGTTGCGTCAGAGTACTAAGTTTCAGGAGCCACTGCTCGATCGCTGGTCGTTCAATCGGCTGCGAAATATCAGAAATTGTTACATGCTTCTCGTATGCTGATTTATTTTATTTCTGCCCCCATCGGTTGGCTGCCTCGATTTTACAATCACTAAATAATATAAATCCGTTTCGAAGAGGATACGTTGAGCAACAGTATCCGCTTCGTATTTTCCGCATTTCGTCACAGGCGAGGAGAGGTGTTCTCACTTTTATTAGGTTCGCTGCTGCAATTTTTCCAGCCACGCGGATCAGGGACAAACGATTTCTCGGGAAATAAAACGCCGCCCGTGGAAAGGGGAGAATTCTTTCGCGCGACAAGGGTGCGCACGGTTTTCAAGAGTCTCTTGCACAAAATCCGTGTTGCGGTGTGCACCACCAACCTGCTGTCAGCAAATACCACCCTTCTCTTCAATCGGAACAGGAGAACCCCCGGTGGTAACAATATCTCCGCCAACCTGTGGTGTACCTTTCCAAAACTCGCTGGAGACCACGTATCGTCCCTTTGACAGCGAAACCGTATGCACGCGACGCCCTTTCTATCCCACCCCCGCGAACGTCAGAGATGAGGAAAGAGTCCCGGGAATCAGATGCCGCAATCGAAATCCCACTGTGAAACGTAGACAAAGATCGATCCTGCTCAAATCCGGGAACCGAACCGTTGGTTTTCCCTGTCTGTGAACGCTGTACGTTTGATCGTTCGTGTATTTACACTTTTCTGGTTACGATTTATCCCTCGACCGTCGCTCGTCACTCCGATTTAATATCTGACCAACTGCTACGACGATAGAACGCACGACCACGGAGAGAGAAATAATTTCAGTAAGTACCATTTTATCGAATGTGAAACGTCCTCGTACGAAATGTGAAAAACAAATGGTGACAAAAACGCGAAGAGTTTCTCTCGCATCGTATGTAATATTGAATGTCTACGCGGGGGATATTAATTTGATTTTTCTTGCACGAATGAAATCGCGATTGCCATACACGCGCGACAATTTCCGCGACCGACTCTGTGAATTCATTTGCGGAAAATCAAATACGACAAACGAAAAGCAGATAAAACAAGATTATTTGCAGCGTTCGGAACGCGATCGTTGTTACACAGTTCGAATGAAATGGTATTTTGAAGGAGAAGCGACTTTTCGCGAGGAAGAACTTAATGAAATAATAAAAGAATGTCACTGTAGTCGAACGCGTTATTCCCGAAGTGTGCAAACGATTTGGAATAAAATGAACCATTTACTGAAATAATATTTTCCTCTGCTTTTAGGGCGGAGCCTGTTATGAGGAATGCTCAGCCGTGCATTATGAAATACAAGGGGGCGTAAACAATTACCCTGAACAATGAAGAATATTTTTATAACAGTATACTTTGCACGCTATGTAGAAAACGGTGAAAAATGTCACGAGGAGTATTCGCTCGAGTGCAAACGGATGCTTCCAGGAAGATTCTAGTTAAAGGGACACTTTCTCGTCAGTATATTTATTTTCTTCGTTTTGCGTATGCTTTGGGTCGGAGTTTTCTTGCTAGGATAATGTAAGGGAATTATGAGGAGTTTCTAACGGGTTCGTTATTGAAAGAAATTGCTTCTCTGTTTTAAGTTGCACCCCTTCTCGGCAGGGTCGTGGCTACTTTCACCGCGGCAGCACCTCCTCTTCGATTTTTTTTCGTTATCGCATGTCGACCGGCCACGGTCGATAAATACCTAAGGCTGCCTCGCAACGTGCTGTATAGTATACATCGTCAATCTTGTGCTCATTTTTCCAGCAACATTGTCGAGCGACATTCTTTTTCATTCAGCCGTGACACGAACGGTGGGATGAAATATACTGGGGTTGCAATGCTACTTGGTTATTCCGTTTGCCCCCCCCCCCCGCCCCACCACGCCTATTTGATTATAGTTTCGTACCAATATTACAGCGTCGTGTAATGTCCATAATTATAGTGTCTGAAGACATACGGTCTGTCACAGTTCTATTCGGACACTTCTAAAATGGCAACTTTATAAAAATTGTACGAAACGACTTTGCCCTCTTCGAAATGTTAGAAGAATGAATTTTCTGAAATAAAAGAATCTTTTATAAAAAAATTGCAATTGGTCGGAACCGAATTTTTAAAATTTTGCTATGCAAGTAATTTTCATTTTCTGTGTGTTTTCTCTCGTACAAAAGAACTTTTAGTATTTTACCCGCAATTCTTTCGAAATTTCTTTTTCCCTTCGCATAGTAAACTAATTCATCCAGAAAAATCTTACGGTTCGGTATGACGAACTGACTCTTTAGTAATTGCAAGAGCGTCTAAAAGAGTAATTTAATTATAATTTATAAAAGCGTAATTCGGTTCGCGATGATATCGGAAATACTCGAAAACTTTCGATAGCTAAAAAGATTATTTCTAATCGTGGTATGTTTTCCCGATATCGGAGCCCGGACTATGCCCCGAAAGAAATTCCGATAGTTATTATTCAATCAAACTTGCCGCAGATTTTTTCATTACAGGACATTGGAATGCCTCTGGCGGTGGTGGATTTTTTTTCCGTCTAACCGTTCAATCTATTTCGGTGCACAGTGTAATGGAATGCCCACTGCGTAGGAATTGCAAAATAAAAATTCGCCGAGATAAATTACAGCGGTTTTGCAACGGCCTGGTAGCTATATTATATTTTACGGGGAACACAGTTTTTAATTGAAGCAATTATATTCATCCTTAGACAGCTACATGTTATATAACTCCTCCATTTTGCAATTTTACGTAAAAACAAAAATATGAGAATAAAGCTAAAATGTTGCTTAATATTCTCTAAAAGAATGTCTTTTGTTTACAGTATCTTTGTACGCGAGAGAAAAATGTTAGATTCACTCGATTTTATGAGGTCTACAAGGTTGCATATACCCTTAAGTTAAAGAGAACTATTTTAGTGAGATTGATGGCAACAGTAATAGAGAACCAACACTTTGCATACTCACACCCGCGGTGAATAGGTCAGTGCTGATTACTGGCTGCAACTTTGTTAACCGTTGAGTGACTTAAACGCAGGTGCTCTGTCATCGAATCAACTCAAGTGCAACCTACATTGCCGATGGTCAACTAAAAATCGTTAGAATTGCTGCACAGAATACAAGACTGTTTGTAAATATTATATCAAGGACAAGTTGTAAGTAGTTTGCAGCAAAAGACAAACACCTCGAGGGCCTGTCTCCATCTTTTACAACTGATAATCAGAAGCTACGGCAGCCGCGCGGCCTAGATGCATTTGTTATTCCGTCTTCGCTACATTGTACGGACTTGATGCTCACCTATAACACGCGCTAATAACCATAATTTAAACTTTACCTACTCATTTTTTCCATAAACAGATAAAACCCGGAGTGTGGTGATTGCTTTAGAAGTGACATCATTTGAAACATTATTTCAAATAAAATATTAGTTTATTTTATAATTATTTCAGATAATTGCTAACTTAACAATTACCTTACCACGCAAAACCGCACACAGCTTTATACACAAGCGAGAGAGAGAGAGAGAGAGAGAGAGAGAGAGAGAGATATCTTGTCGACTTTACATAAAATAGGATAAAAGTAACAATATAAAAATAAAATAACCAACGCCAGAAATACAATAACTTAACCTACAATAAGTTACATTATGCAACTTATCACAGAAAAAATAATAATACACAGCATACCTGTCTTTTCTCTCTCTCTCATACACTCACACACACCTCCGCCCCCTTCCCTAACCTCATCGATCGACTCTTCCAATCATATTCTCCCACCATTCGTCCACCTTCCTCAACCATTCCTCCCCTTCCCTCTCGTCCCTAGCACTACCCACACCATCCCCTGCCATCCTCTTCCGTCATCCCATCCCATACACATTTCCCATACGTGTTCAATAACATAATTAGTTTATTTTATAATTGTTTGAGATAATTGTGAAATTATTTTTCAAAATTATATCTGGTGCCCAGATTGTCGCGTTTGAGTACACTTTATACCGACACTCTTGTGACATATTTGAAATAAAGAAATATAAATATTGAAATAATATAATACTTGAAGTTGCTAATGTATCAAATGAATCGATACTATTTTTATCTGCAAACAGCAATATGGAAATAAAGGTGGAAATAAATTATTTCGAATAGCTATTTCTTCTTTTAACTAAAATTTTTCCAGGTCTGCCTAAGGATCGGTATAGTGAGCTCAAAGTTTCGGGGCGAATAACAGTGAAAAGAAAAATCATTAGCTTATGGCAGATGTGGAAAAATGGAAGTGTCTTGATTCGAGAATTTCTGTTTCCCAAGGGCTTTGGTACAGTGATCCCAAAATTTGGGAATGAGTGATAACCAATGGTAAAATCATTAGCTTACGAAAACTGTGTTATTTTATATTTACGGACACTAGGTTGTTCGAATTGGGCAGGAAACGGCAGTAATCGGATACTTTCGAAAAGAAATTTTGCACATCATGGGTGAAGCTGAACCCAAAGAAGGTACTCTGGCCCTCGATGTCAGCCAAAGTGTGCCATTGAGGGGTGACAATGTCCCGGCGAGGAGAGGGTAACTCGGTAGAGTGAGGAAAAGGGTTCAAGACCGCGGAACTGTTATCCTTGTCTCGGTTGGGTAACGGCTCACCGGAGGTTCGCTGTCAGCCATATTTTCAGTTATAATGGGGTGAGCACCGTTCCGGTTAGCTACATACACGGTAAACTGTCGTCGGCAGTTCCTCTATTTCTTCGGAGTTTCGTATTTCCCCGGGGCGCGTTGCCACCGGACATTCGAGTCGGCGGTTTGTAACGAAAGCCATCTTAAACGAACATGATTGCGAACTTTCCGAGGCACAAGTCGGCCTACCAGCTACCGCTCCGACCGCTTTGTCTTCCCGTTTGTCGCGACCAACTCGCGTCGGAATTCTTTTCGATTGTTGTCGGTCGCTTTACTGCGATCGTTCGATTCCACGAAGGGGTTAGGGTGATCCGACCAACGAACGAACACTGTTGAAGTTATTATTGGCAAATCGATATTTACTGAGGGCTCTTTCCGCAATAAGACCGTGTCAGAATTAAACCGCGGTTCTAATTACATAAATATCGGTTGTAAACGCCACAGCCGAGTAATCGAATTCAGGCTCAATTAAAAGCACCGCGCATGGACGACACCACACCAACGTCAACGCGTTTGCATTATGGGATTTTACGCATTTATAACGAAAATGAATCGATCGAATAGATAACTTTTTGAAAATTATTTTCAGCTTCTCATTGTTACGGAGTGTTTTGGATCTTCGTTGGGTTCCGTAACGAGGAACCTTTAACTTACGATCCGAATGATTTGAGAAATAAAATGTGATTTGTGGGAGAGCTAACTGATTTATTATTGTTACCACTGCGATTCTCGGAAAAGAGAGCGAGGGCTCGACGGATTGCCGTGTATATTGACGCGGCTCTCTCCCCTCGCCACGCACCCCGAACTACCCTTGCCACCCGAAGTGTGCGTGGTGAGAGGGAGACGAACCGCGACGACGGCCGAGTCCTCAATACAAACAAAGTTCGGCAGTCGCTAATTTGCTGTGTGTGCGTGCGGACGCACAGCGGCACCGAACAGCTGATTGCTCGAACACTGAGAAAAGAAATAAATGTCAATGTAGCTTCCAAGGCTTGAAAATTTTTATTTTGCATAAAAATCACTGAGCAACAGTTCCTTTAATTTTTCTAAATCGACGATGTCAAAAAATGTGTGCATAAACGTTCCGAAGAATATATGTAATATTAACAATACCAGAATTATAACAATTAAAATAAGAAAATTGGATTTACACTGAACGACTTTCGAGCCCTTCACGCGTGGTTCAAATTGTGAATGCGTGCACCTACGTATCTGCAACAGCACTGATAATAATAATTCGATAATTTTCTTCTTCGTTTCTCCTCTTTTTGATGGGAACGAATCGGTGTATTGGTCCGGTGCAGTTAGGTGGACTTTAGGTTAGGTTAGGTGGTCTTTGTTCGCTGAAAATACGTCGACGGAAATTGCCGTATTTCCCGCGTCTTCTTCCCGAAGCGCATAGTTCGGCGAATATTTATAGTGCTCGGGCTCATCAGGATGGCTGAATTATTTGTCGCAGTCGGGCTTTTTCCTTCCGTTCGACCGTTCTATTATTTGCGCTGATGACGCTTGAGCAGCGTCCGGAGAACATCTTGTAATTAAACGTGCTAATGGGGACCAGCAGCTGGGTGAGGAAAACGCATTAATTAAAATCCATTAACGACCCCCGGTACGAGGTAGCCGATGCATCAAGCACAATACCTGTCGCGCATCCTTGCAACGAAGCCCGAAACTGATCGATCCTTGTCGTTAATTTGATCGCTATGCGCGATCAAGATTAATCTTGAGAACCACCATTTTGCG